>NC_134752.1:4247424-4550454 GCF_050436995.1 Anticarsia gemmatalis
TTATAATATTAGTATAGATTTACACAACTTACACAAAGCTAGAATATTTTTTGTATGTTTTATCGATGTCAGTTAGGGAAAAGAAAATTAAGAAAAAAAATTAAGATAATAATTAAAAATTCAGACCCAATAAAAGTGATTTCTGCATCCATCAAAATTGAGAAACGAATTATATTATTACTACATAAATAAACAATGAAAACTAGGTCATCTCATCTACTATCAGTAAAAACACTTATCAGAAAAACATACCAACAGTTTTTACGCTTCAATCTGCAAACCTCGTCCAACTTTCCGTCATTTCTTAAGGTTCGTACACATCCAATCTCATCTTGAAGAAAACTTTAATCAGATGCGTGTGAAGAATGGCATCTATTTGTTTACGTCACCACAGATCCTGCAGCCTAACTTTTTTACAACACACCGACCTTTATCCTGACGATTGCGATACGAGCAGATTGTTTGCTGAGTAATAACAATGCTGGGAAATATTTTGCGTTTTTACCGATTCTATATCAATTCTGTATGAAGAAGGGATATAGAATTTTCCTTGCTGAATGCTTTATATTTTTATTATATTGCGTAAATGAAAAAAATGCTTAGTTACTCCTTATATCTACTGTTACTGACGATAGAAAAACAGGCAGCCAGCTCCGAGCAAAGATACTGATGACGTTTTACTTCATTTTTACCCAACTTATATCTGAACTAATTATACTAAATATAGCTATATCGGCTAATGGTACCAGCTAGAGTGTTCGTTTTATTCAAAAATAATCTTTATCAAGAACAAAAAGCGAGCCGCTAAGAGCCTCCTTCGAAGTTTTAGTTGTAGGCAACAATCACTAGACGATCCCTAAAAGCACTTTCAAACAATAGAAAAGACATTAACAGAATCGCAAAGTAATCTTGTATCGTACCAAAATCGCTGATTTCTATTTTCTAGAAACAGTTCCGATCCCTATCGTAATTTTGAACGTTAGTAGCTTTTTTCGCTAAAGTTATGATGTTCTAAGAACCCACTGGAGTCCCAGAATCGTATCGATACGTTAAAATGTGTTGCCTGAATAAACATTTGCTATTTGTCCTTTGTCGTGCGAAGAAAGTGATCGGAGAAAGCAATTTAGAACTAAGAATATCTTTTATCTGTTGAATTGCAACTGTCAGAAGCAAAACGATTTAAAATATTGTTCGAGATCATTTTTCATTTCATTTTAGAAACATTGCACGTAATCGAAGAAAATTATCAAATTTTGAATGTTATTTTTATTTAAATGACAAAACAGTTTAATACAATTTTTCAAAGGATAGATAAATTATTGACTATTTATCTCTGCAGTTCAGTATTTCTATTATATTTATTTCTTATTTAACTACGATGCTCTAATAATATTTACTGATGCGTACGTTTGATAACAATTATGTAGATCATTTCAATGAAAAGGTCAAATAGTTCAACCAATTTGAATGCTAATTTTACTTCACTACAAAATACTAAACTTTTAACTCAAAATACTAACATCGAGCGTGTCCAGGAATTTATTCATTATTTGATGTTGTTTGTTCATAGTTCAAATGCTAATTGACCCAATATTAATCATTTTAGATCAATTTTATGATAGCAAATAGCATTTGAATGCATCAGCTAATTCACTACCTACATGACGTAAAAAAATATTTGTTGTCTAATTTTGTCCTTATTTTTCTTATCGTATAGTTAGTGGTCAATCTAGTGTCAAAGCTGTTCAAGCCGCCCGAAGGCCTTTGACTATGATTTAACGACTGTTACCTTATTTGACAACAACCGGGACCAACGTTTTACGTGCCCTCCGAAGCACGGAGGCGCTCAGTTCACCACTATCTTTTACCGACCGGTCAGCGCAACTGGCTATTTTGTCCTTACAGAGAGTATTGCAAAGTCTAGCAACCCTTTATTGATAGTTTCAGACAGTAAAGTTTAATCATAACGATCTAGACTATAAAAAGGTCTTACTCACGAGGAAAGTTTCCAGCCGTTGACCGATCTTAAGGGCCGTATGCCCCAACAAGATTGAAAGTTGATACGGACTAAACAGGCATGGAGTGATTTATTGACATTTTTTCTCTTGTTGTAATAAATAACAATAGGTCTGCCGTTTGATAAATTTCTGCGTATTCAAATGTGGCCTATAAGTTCGTTGGCTAAATCTGAGTTTTTACCAATAACTTAACTTCAAAAAGAGAATTACGATTGTAATTTTAAAGTCTGATTTTTATTATTATGCAGATGGACACGTGAGATAGCTTTTGAAAGAATTTAAAATATTTGAACCCGAACGATAGATTATTATTTACTTTGGACCGAGTATGTACTCTAACCAAGTCACGTTTGTTTAAAAGCTATATTTTTTAAAAAATATATTTAAATGAGTTAGTTCCTGATAAAACGTGAAATAGTTTGTTATAGAACATTAAAAAAATGAATACCGTAGATATTTCTTATACTTATAAGTCATCATTAAGATATATTATATGTTTGAAAATATCCATTCGTTCCGGAAATTACCACCTACTTTATACCCCAATTTGCAAATCCCGAATTAATTTTTAATAGTAGGTAATAAACACTTTATATAAGTTTTCATTTTCATAAAAATTTAATTCATGATGCTGAAAACTTACATAAAATATTAAACTGTTAAAAACTTACAAAAAACCCGTCACACACATCACACGTCAGTCGCTCCATGTAAAATACTGGTATCCAGCTGCATCCGGTAAGATTGGAAGCCGACTTCAACAAAACTGGAAGAAAGGCTAAGCTGATGATGAATATAACAAGGTTATTGGTAAGTTAGTTGCTTATACAGTATATAAGCTTAGTACTAAGTTAACCATATTAGCCATTCCACCCAAACATACAATTTCTAAACTGAACATAAGTATTTCTACTGGCACATTTTTATTCAACAAGGAATACATGTTTGACCTCGAATAATACGACAGATCCCCACTTACATATGCGAACAGACTTGATCCTAAGACTTAGTTGTGACCGACATCTGAATGTTTGTTTGCCACATATTATTATATACGTTCTGATAGTAAAATTCTCTTTATTTTGTTGTAAGTGATAGGCCATAGATCTGTTATTATAACAACAACTGAAATTGCAACGTACTGTATTACTGAGTTTTTTTATATAATGCGAGTTTCTATGCAAAAAATGTTTTTTTTAATACACATATTGTGAGTACTTTGGTTTCTTTATTACTTAATAGGTATTAATAACAAACAGAAATCGATGATTAATCAGCTGTTGTTAGTCAATAGTGGTAGAGACACGCTTAAAAATGCTCTTTACTGTAGCTCCGACAAAATGTACTAAGTTTCTGTAGTTAATGTGGTTTATAAAATAAAAAGGCAGTTACAGACATGAACATTGATCATTATAAATTACATTACATACTTTAAGCTAATAAAGATGGATATTGAACAAATAAAACTTGATAAGTTAATTCACGCCATTAAGTGTTGTACAGTAATTAAGTAGAACTTTAATTATTTTCACTTTTCTTATGCATTGCTAACAACTTGAGTACAAACGTAGACAGACCACATTCCGCAAGTGCCATTGCAGTCATAGATACTTAACTCAAAACACATTACAGCTATAGAATCCCGACTATTTCCAATACAGTCGACGTACTACATGAAAGCATAGTCTGAATTCTACCGTTTCACAAATAGCGTACGAAACAAAACTGGTCGCTGCATTCTTGGCCAATTCTAAAAACATTCTTGCTAGGTTTTGCTGTCGGTATCGCGGGAATGATATTCCAGGATAAAAATATATGTGCATATCAGACTGCATTTGCTTTGAGCGAAGGTACTGTATAAGTGAAAGTGTTCTTGAGTCATTTGTTAAAAAATCTTAAATACATGGTCTTGCTCTGCAATCTTTGGGCACAGAAAGGTGCACCATGAATTTAAGATTTTATACTTTGCGGTTTGAGATATGAACTTAAAAAAAAAGATCTTATCGTTTAAGTTAAGTTTAAGAAATGTTTAGAAATTTATTAAGTATTATGTGCATACTCCATGAAGGTAAAGATTGACTGGTTTCGGTTTCAATATGAATGTGAGCCACTTTCTAAAAGAATGAAGTAGATATTAAAGTAAGTATAAAGTATTATAATTGAATACAATTTTTTTATCTGCTAACTCTTTCATCATAGACTTAATATTTGTAATTAATGTCCATTCACATGCTTAAGGTATAAATACATTTCCAAAGTATGCAAGCTGCCGGCCGGCCAGATGGCTTACTACGTGGTCTAGGGCTAAAATTACAGCACAAACGTTCCCCAACAAAATATGCGACGGCACTACTTGCATTAATGCAGTGCATACGACCGAGGTTTATTTTTGTCACATTCACTGTTGCAACGGTTACTTGTGTGGACACAGATTACATTATAGAGCAGAAGGGCGATTTCCAACTAGTATTAACAAACGGCTAAGTAAATGGTTAACTGCACGTTTGGCGCAGTGGTTTAAGCGGTCACCTCGCCGCAACAACCGTAGCGCCGCGTGTGGTGGGTTCGAATCCCACCCGGGACAAATCTTTGTGTGATGAGCACGAGTATTTGTTCTGAGCCTGGATGTCAATTTATCTATATAAGTATGTATTTAGAAGTATATAAGTATGTTTATCAGTTATTTGGTTACCATAGTACAAGCTCTGCTTAGTTTGGAATCAAATGACCGTGTGTGAGTTGTCCAATGATATTTTATTTAAATATCGACAAATTTTCTATGATAAACTTACTATTCAAGAATTAATTCGAAATTCTTAATCTCTTTACTCTTCTTAATTTTTTTCAAGCAACTTTAAACGTCAAACGCTCGCTTGTAAGTACTTCATCAATATTTGATCGTATGGTAATCGTATCATTGGTATCATCACTGTCGATAGTCAATAGTTGGAATAACTGTAGCGCAATTTCCTATGACTGTCGACTACCAGCTATCCCATTGACATCCAATGAAACATTGAGCCCACACACCCCAAGCAGGCGGCGTAGGAACTAATTTTTAAGTATATTTAATATGTTTAACTTATATTCCGTGGTAAATTGATTTACTGGGTGTCCTTAGCCGTGACTTCATATCGCATTAGGCATCTACGAATGATACATTAAATGTGTGGTGTTTGTCCACAAGTTTCACCGTTGGATACACATACATGACTGTTATTTCTGTCATTACCTGCCAAACTATTCGTGGTTTTATTGTTTGTCAACTTGATTAGTGACTGTGTTGTTTTACTACCATTGATTTCTTCTAGCTTTTATTAACAATAGACCTAGCATCTGTTTCAAGGAATTGTGCTGAAGAATAATTTCAGTAGGTCAGCATTTAAAATATACTAGTATGATTAGTAGTAGCTAAAAAGTTTAGTTGATAAATTACTTTTTTAACGAGTACTTTTGTTTAATTTAGTGTTAGTAGATTAGAGTACAGTACATTTATTTTATTTTTTTATAGAAGAGGGCACATTTTGTAATTCTTATTAACTTATACTCAGAACAAGAAACAACATAGAGTCGTTGATATTACCAAAAAATATGGATTTTAAGTTTATGGAAATTTTCTACACTTGTTCCGATCATCGTGTATTTTTTTTTATTCAAAATTCTTATTTATTTATCAGTAATGTTCGAGTAGATGTGTTAACATAACACGTGATGTTTCAATTAGTTACTTGAGTTACAAGCTCGTTACATTGAAATGTATTTTTATCAACATTTTTATAAAAAGTTTTGCACCGAGAGTATACAAATCGATTTTAAAAGTAATTTTAATTAAAAATATCACATTTAAATAATATGATGGATAAATATTAAACTGTCACGTTGATAGGCAATTCATTTTAATAAACAAGCTTTTACTTAATAAACAAAATACCTCTTACAAATTATTTGTAATCAACCAATGTTTTTAGCCTTGAACAGGTACGACACTAGGTAAACCACGGACCGAACACAAATAAAAAAAGATTTTGTAAGTTTATAAAGGTAAAAAGTCAAAGATAAATTCCTACCATTTTATTAAAATTCTTTGCAAAATTAAGTAGGTAACCATGTTAATTAGGCCTTTGATGTTGAAAAGAGATTTCGTATTTAAAAAAAAAGTTCGGATGCCTTTGGATAAGTTTTGAAAATACGCCGCTTAGAATCATTGTTTTGGTCCCGATTAGATTAGGTACTGTTTTGATAGCCGCAATATTGGGAAGTAAGTAAAAATATTATATCATATATTACTGGTTTAAGCAAAATCTACTGAGTGTTTTATTAAGCACTACTACATATAATTAAAGACCTGGGAGGCTGTGTATCTCAGTTAACAACCTTTAGTTAACAAAATCTCGATTCTCTACTACTGTCGACCACCGACAACTGGCTAGCTATCGAAAATTTTACACAAAAATGTGTTTAGAGCCTCTACCGAGCTCCGTTAGAACTATTTTGGCAGTACATTTTTAATATCAAACTCTCGATACTCCACAGTGCAGACTGTAGGGAATTGCGCTACCGTACAATATACTGAAATAATTTCGAAATGTAATCTTATTTTATTCTTTATTAATCTTATATCCATGGTTTCTTTCCAAAAAAAATGCTAGTATTTAATGTATCCTTTATCAATGTTTCAAAATGTCAACAATATATTCTTAATCTCAATACACAAGTATGTGCAATGTACAACAATTACACTTATGGAACAAAAAACCGAAACGAGTTCATATTAACCTGTTACCTTGTTCGGCCATGAGTAAGTTATATAAAAGACTTTATTGAATGTGAAATGTTATAACGTAATATTGTAATTTCAAGTTCAGTGCATAAAAATGAATAGCGAATTTTTTAGGTAAGTATAGAATATTAACTGCTTTACTTTTGAACGCGGAATTCATTCATGTGGAATAATTTCCAGTAAAGTGATGACATAAACTAACTAATACTCAATAGCATAATATGCTATTTGAGTATTACTAGAATCAATTTAGTAACGGTCAAAACATTCGTAGGATCTTTTCAATATTCCCAAGTGGTGGTTGGTTTCTTTTTTGTGTTATAATAACTGACAGGTCTGAAGTTTAAAGCGTCAAGTTAATTCTGTAGCAAATGCAAAATTACAGAACATAACGTGAGTGTTTTTGCACTAACTTGAACGGGTTAGTGAACATTTAGTTAAAATTTGTAATTGTTACTCTACTGTCCCATATACCAATATCAAAAACAGCAACATCATAACATACCACAATACAGGCAGGTGGAATTAATCCAGCAACCTCGTATACAGAGTTATCCGTTCAAAGATGCATGACAGACCAACTAGAAGTTGGCTTAGCTAGAGTAAGGCTGTAAAGGATTCACACACAAGCGACATCTGTTTCTGAACCGTCTTTGATGACGGTTGTCCAATGATTTTGTATCAAATACGTTGTTATATGAAAAGCCTAGATACTACTGTCAGTAGCACGATTCTCTATAGACGGTACTGTCGAGTATCGAGAGTCTAACATTTAGAATGTACTGCAAAAATTAAGGGACCCCGTAGAGGTGCTGAACAGATTTTTGTATAAAATTTCTCCATAGCAAGCCGGTTGTCGGTAGTCGATAGTAGTAGAGAATCGAGTTACAGTTCAAGACGAGCATGAGTTGCAATTTCGGTATAAGCTGCTTTTCGTTTGACAAGTACAATTCTTACGAAAAAACTGACTATAAATCAAACACCCTACATATTATTACAGTAAAAGTATGTTGTGATATTATTCCACACCCGGGATACAATTAATGTTGATAATGCTATTTCAAATTACTACTAGTAAAAAAAAGAGAAAACGGACGTATGACTAAGATAAGAGGTACTTTCTGAAGAAATACAATTACCAAATTACTTCTACTTTAAAGAAAATTTAACCGGATCACGGATGTATGACTAAGATTTAGCAAAAATGTGAAGTACCTGTCTTTGAAAACAATATCTGCGTAAATTTCTCAAAACTCATTGTAGAAGTGACGTCAACAAAGTTACGTTTTTACGAACTCGCCTCTCATGCAAAATAATAGCGCCTAATTGGGTTTTTGTACCTTTTGCAAGCAACAGATCGTAATTTTTATTTTATCGTATGGTTAATGGTGTCAAAGTTTTGCAAGCCACTCGAAAGATCTTTGACCTGGCTAATGACTCTTATCTTAATTGACAACAACAGTGACCAACTTTATCGTGCCTAACGAAGCAGGGAGACTCAACTCACGTACTACTAAGAGGCCACACATCTATGGAACGACCGTGCCAAGCGTTGCTTAACCTAGCCCCAGCCAATAAGTGCAACTGGCTATGAGCGCCTCCAATAGTAGCTCGATTCTCTACTACTATCGACTACCAACAGCCGGGTAGCTATCGAGAAGTTTTACACGAAAATCTGATAAGCGCCTCTACCGGGCGCCGTAAGAACTATTTTGGCAGTACATTTTAAATGCCAAACATTCGATACCCGACAGTTCCGGCTGTAGAGAATAACGCTACTGTAATTGATATATTGTAAATCGGGAATTTTATTATTTTCAACTTACATCATACTTAGACTGTAGGTTTTCTTATGTACTTAAAGCATCGTTGTATCAATACAAAAATATTTTATTTAACCTAATTTTACGGTTTCTTGATAACGCTTAATTAATTGGGAAACCAATTACACACTTAATATTCAATTTTAACTTACATTTAGTTAGTTGTGTTGTCAGTTAATGACTACTGTAGTTTAATTTTATCTTAAAGAATTAATTTAAAAGTATGTCAGTAGGAGTTATTTTTATCGGAATATTAAACTACGCATTTTTAATTAAACTATTTTACTTATCCAAATAATACTATAAAACTTACTGTTTAACTGTAAAACTATAAATATTAACCTCATATTAAAGTTAACATGAGGTTACCTAATATTTAAAGATTTACAGGATCTTATTTAATACCCGACGTTTCGACCGAGTAACATCGGTCTTGGTCACGGACTATCAGCATTTCAAAGTAGGTACCTAAGACAAAACGTATGTTTTATTTTGTCACGCTACGTTTACGTTTCAATTTTATTTGTAGTAAAATTAATTGTATGTATGTGTTTGTATTACATGCAATTATTTGTACCTTATCATGTATCATCATTCTTGTTATAAGTACTCACTAATTAATGTTGCATTTTTCTCACACAGTTTTGTATAATTCTTCAGTAATATACATAAATACATCCGCAATGCATTGCTAAATTGCATTGTAGTTTTAAAATCTATTTTCTTCTCAGATTTTTTGTCTTTAATTTATTATTCTTATGTAGATTATATTTATAGTATTAACACTATAATATTAATAGAGTACAATAATTTAATGTGAGGAAAATTCTAAAACCAACATTATCTTTTAAATCGATAAATAATACAGCAAAAGTGGGTTATAAATCCTTTTAATTTGACTTTTGTTTCCTTCTTTTTTGTGTTAAAATATTTAAATAGTTAATTACTCATTTATGCGGGCATGTATGACAAGATGTATGAATGCAATTATTCACAGCAATAAAGTGGCGTTCTTTGATTTCTATGCAAATGGGAAGAAGAATATAATGTACTAGCTGACCCGCGCAACTTCGCTTGCGTCACATAAGAGAGAATGGGTCATAGTTTTCCCCATTTTTGTAATTTTTTTTACTGGTACTACTCTACTTCTATTGGTTCCTCGATAAATGGGCTATCTAACAGTGAAATAATTTTTCAAATCGGACCAGTAGTTCCTGAGATTAGCGCGTTCAAACACACAAACAAACAAACAAACTCTTCAGCTTTATAATATTATAGTATAGATTAATATATTTTCTTCTCAAGTGAAAAAAGTCAAGTTAGGTCAAGTCTCACTTTTACAATATTAAAACTTAAAACGGTACGCTACCGTTCTAAATTTTAATAAAGATTTTTTTTTATTAGTCGACCACTGACTAACCAATAGATAAAAGGATAGAAATAATATGTATATGTTACTGTAAAAGCCCGAACGGTGGTAAATCCTAAGATTTTCCGGTATAACCTAAGATTTACCAACTCTCAATGGTAAAAGTCCGAACTATTCTTTTATTTCGAACTTTTACCTATATTCACTTGATGATGTCGCCGGAGCCCCGCTTCCCGGGGCTCCTCCTTCTGGGTGGTTAAAAAAAACTCCTTCTTTAAAACTATGTCACAGTATATAATAATACCGTGAAATAGTTATAAACATAGTTTTGAAGGAGGATTTTTTTATATATCGTATCATAGTTTTTAAACTCTGGCTTGTTCGGACTTTTACCATTGAGAGTTGGTAAATCTTAGGTTTTACCGGAAAATCTTAGGATTTACCACAGTTCGGGCTTTTACAGTAACATATACACTGAAAAGCTGCCCGTAATGATTTTGGAATCTGTTTTAAATTCGCTAGTCTTTGAAAATAGGTTAAAGATTTTCGTCAAACAAGATTACTTAATGAAAAATCTACCGAATATTTTTCATAAAATTTATGTTGTTCTCAGTTCTTATTGCATATTCATGTTCAGTTTTTTATCATTATTTAAATAAAATAAAACTACTTAACCACACGTCTATAATTGTGATTATTTAAAAGTCTTACCTAACATTATTTTATGGTTTCCGATTCCATTTTAGTTATAAAGAACAATTAGAGGATTCTCACGAGTATGATAAAAAACATAGTTGTTGTCACTAACTGAAATTAGGAAAATAGCAAGGTGCTCGACGAGGCCATTGTAAGCCAAATATTTATTATATTACAAGCAGCTGTATATCTTTATATATATAATTCTTCTGTAAGTGTGTATGTCACTAAACTTCTCTTAAACGACTGGACCGATTTTGATGAATTTTTTTGTGTGTGTTCAAGGGGATCTGAGAATGGTTTAGATTCACAATTTTGTCCGCTGGAGTGTAGACAGGACAACGTCTGTCAGGTCCGCTCGTCTTTCAACAAAGCAATAAAATACAAATTTGTTCTAGATACAATGATGATACGACACCTTAGAAGCAGAAAATATGTAAGAACATAAAAAGGAAGATTGTAAAAAAAAACCAGATACACATAAGTAGTAACATTTTATTGGTAAATAATTTAGTGATCATATTTATTTCATTAATGTCGAATGAAGGTCATGCGATATAATTGATTTAATGTTTTAAAGTCGTTCCATTATCAGTCACGTAAGATGATCCGGTAATACCCTTGGCTTTGTCGCTAGCTAAGAACAAAACCACGTCAGCTACTTCTTCAGGGTCTGATACTCTGTTCAGAGCAGTGAGGCCCTTCATATGCTCAAATGCAGCTTCTACCTGAGGTCCACTTGCACCCATATTCTCAATAATGTCTGTATACACTGGACCTGGGTTCACTGTATTCGCACGAACGCCACTAGACGCGAGCTCTAAAGCAGTAGCCTTCGTAAAATGGTCCAAAGCAGCCTTTGATGTACAGTACGAGAAACTTTGTTCAGAAATCACACGAGTAGCGGCGATACTTGATATGTTGATGATGTTACCTTTAGTCTTAATGAGGTGAGGTACTGCTAGGTTCGTAATCATGACCGGCGCTCGAATGTTCGTAGCCATCACTTTGTCAAAAATTTCCAAAGCATTAGGTTGAGATATCTTTACAGTTAAACCAATACCAGCATTGTTGACAAGTACATCCAGCTGACCGAAGTATCTGACAGTTTCATCTACGATCCTCTTTGCGTCTACCTCCTTGGTAACATCGGCTACTAGGATCAAAGGATTCCCGCATTTCTTGGCGACGTTGTTCAGTTTTTCCTGGTTTCTACCGACCAGACTAACTTGAGCTCCTTCTTCTGCAAACTTGATAGCAATGGCGGCTCCAATACCTGAGCTAGCGCCTGTCACGAGTACGACTTTGCCTTGAAAACTCATATTAAACACACTTGTCACTTCACAATGCCACGAATTTATTACGAATAGTTATTTAATACATGTACTGTATCTTATCGGCAGACGTCAGTGATAAAAATGATATCCACATGTGAACTACATTTGAGGAATAACAAATAATCAATTAAGCGCTATCTTTAAGGTAGCTATCACTAACGACTGTGATATTGAAATAATTTATAATTATTTTGCTTCTATTGGTTGTATGAAGATCACTCATCACAGGTTTTCCTTAAAATCTACATGCATAGACATGATTATAATTGATTATATGTATAAATATTATTGAAGCGTTTCACTGTGGCACGAGTCATATGTTATACTGGAAATATAAGATGTAATCGATATGGGCTATTTTGTTGATGACGAATACAGTTTTTAAGTAAAATTTCATACGAATATTGAAAAAACTGCAGCGACGATTTGAGTTTTATTTGTTAAGTTTAACAACAAATTAAATCAAGACATTTTATGATTTGCCAGAATCATATATATTTCAGTGACATCAAACTTAAAATATATTTTTTTCGCGTATGTGGTTAGTATGATGTTTAAATGGAGATATATATTTTACGGAAACGTTGTTATTATAAAGCCAGCTTCGGTAGGAAGTAGTCAATATCGATGGACAGGATATATTGAGAGCGGTATATATTGAGAATAAGTGCGTAGAATATTCGCAGTGCAATTAGTTTGTGAAAGATTTTAAAAGTCTTTGATACATTATTGTGCTTCATAATGATTGAGTAAGTATCCGTAATTCTCTGTTAAATATCTCGTTTAGATATTTGTCAATTTTACATCACATTGTATGCCAGATTTGTAAGAGTTTCTTTAATTTGGAATAGTACCTATAATTTAAAGAAAAATGAAAATTATGTATTCTGATAGATACTATTTTCAATCCAATATTCAACCGTCAGATATTAAATTATTTAGGACATAATAGTTGTAATATTTTTTAACAATTTTCTCCGTGCGTTATCCGTCAAAAAAGATTTATTTCTTGAACAAAGTTTTCAACGATTAAAATGTCAATATCTAAATATTACATAATTTTGTTATATTTATTTTAAAAACAAATGTGTCTACCAAGTAGGCCTCGGAGCTATTAAAGTAGAGGATAAAAATCTAAAACCTATTGTTATCTACTAAAATAATTTTATTATTGTGTCAGTCATGGGAAATCTTTTGCATTTACATTCCAGAGGTATATATATACAAATGTTGTAAGAATTATCATTTTGATCATTGTTAAAAATATGTTATTTCCGTGTTTTAAAACACTCAAAAGCATTGGATATAATAATAGATAGTAATAGTTGGTCCAAATTAACTATTCTGGTATCTTATATTTTTTATGTAATGGAGTGGTGACCTATCTGCTCGAGAAAAAGGAGTTTTTTTCTGATATTATTTCATTATTATTGTGACCACAGGATTATATGATTGAATACAGAATAAAAACAAAATTATAGGAAAATCTAGTCCAGACCTTTTCAAGGTAATCTACGAGGTATTAATATTTTGTTTCAGTAATGTAACATGTTCAAGTCAGCCGATTGGTGCGGCTTCAGGCACCTTCGCAGCAGCGTTACAGTTCTTTGCAGCCGCTGCTTGTCTTGTGCAGACTAAAGACTGGCCTCCTGATGCTGATTTAAAAGGTGAATCAATATTATACAATTATGGCTTTAGAAAATTGTCGGATAGTTGAAAACACGTTGACCTAAATCCTAGTAATATTATAAAAGCGAAAGATTGTGAGAACGTATGGATGTTTGTTACTCTTACACGCAAATAGTACTCAACCGATTACGATGAAATACGGTAAATAGGTAGCTGAAGACCCAGAATAACACATAGGCTTTTTATCCCGGAGTTTCCGGGGGATCGGGATTTAGACATACTTGTGTTTTGGTTGAACTTGCATGTTCTTTTGTAATTAGATATTACGTAACACAATTAAATGTTGGAACATTTCTAGGAGGATATTGTTAATAACTGTCACTGGTATCATCCATTTAGCATGATAATAGATTCGCCTCATGAAACAAAACAGTGTGTTTTTGAAAACTTTCAGATACATGTGAATAAATATAATATGTTTGAATAAATGACGAGTTGTTAATTTAAAACATGTGGGGCCTTTTTTAAATTGCGTGTTCAAATAAAAGACATTGTGAACGAATATTTAACACTGGGTAACTTTTCTTTCAATAAAAGTCTACTAATTCAAAAATAAAATTACAATGTGCAGCAAACTCGTGAGTAATTTGACGCCGGCTTCACACGTTGGCCCCAATATTGGCACCAACGCTATACGTCCAACGTGTGTATCTAGAAAATGGCATTGGTCCCAACGTTGGGGCGAGCGTTGGTAGCTGTCCGGCTCGTGTCGGTTTCATCAAAGGAATCTGCGCCAACGCTCGCGATCTGACGAGACGAAACTTGTTATCAGCCAACGTGTGTATGTCCCACCGAGTTTGCAGTCCAACATTGGTACGAGCGTTGGGACCAACATATGGAGAGCCGGCCTTACACGTTATTTTTCTCCAGTTTCAATACGTTAGGGTGAAAATTTTGAACGTGCCTCAACTTCCACGAACTTTGTGCACGAACTTGCTCGCTCCTCGTGTTTAATGAGGATTAAAAAATAAAATCACGTGTGCTATATAATAAGTATTATCGAATATGTTTTAGGCGTTAATATTTTCGAAATCATTAATATATAACATTTTCAAATAACAAAGTTTCAATGTGCTTCATTATTTTGTTTGCTGTATAATAACATTTTTATACTACTAGTTTGTTTTCGTTTTTTATATAAAATTCATATTGATCTAGTAAGTTTAGTGTTAATTATATATAAAAAATAGAGTTGTATTAAATGATTACTATCGTTGTATTTGTAACAATTTGAATTTAACATTTTCATTGAAATTAATTACATCGAAAACGAAATATAATGAATTTAAATATATGTAAATGATTTTTAATATAATTATGAGCAAGTAAAAGCGTAGATAACTTTATCATGTTTCTAAGAAATTTCGAAGCGTACATGATTCAATCGTTGTTCTAATTATAGAAATTAAAATCTGTGACCTCTTTTTTCTTTCATTAATTTTATTTTCAAAGGAATTGAAAACATGACTAATAGAAATACACGGAATAAATGAAACTTGTTGCGTCTTAGGTAACCTTTCTCAAAGACATGCAAATTTTTCAAATATATAGCACTAATTCAGCCCAATAGTATTACTTTTAATCTAACTTCTAGTTTCAAATCACACACGATTATAAAAACGATTATGCTAATTCTTGCTTTATGTTCTAGATGGTGACAAATTTGATTTTATCATCGTTGGAGCTGGTACTGCTGGGAGTGTTCTTGCAAATAGATTGAGTGAAATAGAAGATTGGAAAGTACTTGTACTCGAAGCTGGTGGTGATCCACCTGTTGAAAGTGATGTAGGTCTTATCAGTGATGCTTACTTTCCCAATAGATTCTTGAGACTTTTACACCCTGATAGATGTTACATTTTATTTTTGTAAAATAATAGATAGATGATAATAGATAGAGAGCAGTGATAGCCGAGTGGTATAAGTTGACACCTCCCACGCAAGTGGTCGCAGGTTCGAACCCGAGGCAACACACCAATGACTTTTCGAAGTTATGTGTGTATTAGAAATAATTATCACATGCTCCAACGGTGAAGGAAAACATCGTGAGGAAACCTTGCATGCCTAAAATTTGTTTAATACATTTATTGAGGGTATGCAAAGTCCCCAACCCGCACTTGGCCAGCGTGGTGGACTCAAGGCCTAATCCCTCCCTCATTACGGGAGGAGACCCTTGCCCAGCAGTGGGACATTAATGGGTTAAATTTATTTATTTTAATAGATAGATAGCAATTTAGTACTTAAAAAACCTGAATATTTTTTTGGAAACTCCAGAATCTTATCCTTATTGTGTTTGTATTGTGCTAGTTCAGATATTGTAAAACTAAATTGTTTTTGCATATTGCAACATAGGACAGAGTTAAAGTAAGATTGTGTTTTTGCATATCACCTAGTACTACATATATTTTTATGATATTTTACAGGTACCTGATCTCGATACAACAATGTACGGGACTAAATACGACTGGCAATATGAAACGGTCAACAACGGGAGAACTAGTCAAGCATTAAGAAACGGAAACGTGAATTGGCCGCGAGGAAAAATGTTAGGTGGGAGTAGTGCTATCAACGTAATGGGGTACTTCCAAGGCAACCCATATGACTACCAGAGATGGTACGATGAAGGAAATTTAGAATGGCATCCCGATATTGTCCAAAAATATTTTAAAAAGGCTGAGAACTTCCAAGATCAATCTTTGTCAAGAAATTTTCAAGTCAGAGATCATTATGGTCGTGATGGACCGGTTATTGTTAATAGCTATAACTACTCTGATTATACTTTGAGAAATAATATGCTTTCGGCTTGGGAAGAAATTGGTGTTGAAAATGTCGATGATTTGAATACAGTTGGTAGTATTGGATCTAGTGATTATAGAGTAATAGTTAGTGAAGGCAAAAGAATGAGTGCTGCTAGAGCCTACCTGAATACTGTAAGATTTAGAAAGAACTTAAAAGTTGGTAAAAAATCGTTTGTAACGAAAGTGCTAATCAATTCAAAGTTAAAGGTTATTGGGGTAGAATTAGACAAAAATGGTAGAAGGATGAAATTATACGCTAAACGCGAAGTTATTCTCAGCGGAGGTTCAATAAATACTCCACAACTGCTTATGTTATCTGGAATAGGACCTCGAGAACATCTCACAAACCAAAGTATCGACACAATAGTCCATTCACCCATGGTTGGCCAAAATTTACACGATCACACACAAATCCCTGTTACAATATATGCCAATAAGTTCGAAGAAGAAGACCCAGCAGCGAGACATTTCGAAGTGATAAAGTACCTCTATGAAAGAAAGGGGTATTTATCATATCACGGTAAACCAATCATTTGTGCATTTTATGCTACAGATAGGTACGAGTCGTATCCCGATCATCAAGTTTTACTTGCTGCGTATACTCAAAATACGCAAACAATTCAATCTTTAACTTCCACATACATAAGATCTGCAGAAAGGTCTATATTGGAACAGAGCAAAGATAAGACACTAATACAATTCATACACGTATTACTACATCCTGATTCGCAAGGGAACATAACTTTAAAATCAAATGATCCATACGACCATCCTCTAATATATTATGACAACTACAGTGATCCCAAAGATTTAGTTAACACAGCTGTCGGTATTAGAATGCTAACGAAAATTATAAATACGAAATACTTTAGATCTATTGGTGCTTATTTAGGTAGAATCAGAATAGATGCGTGTGATGGTTTTGAACTAAACAGTATGGCATATTGGAAATGTATAGCTATAAATACCGCATCTACTATGTTTCATCCTGTAAGTACTGCAAAAATGGGGGTTGATATTGAAGAATCGGTGGTAGATAGTCGCTTGAATGTACATGGAGTTCACGGCCTTCGAGTCGTGGACGCTAGCGTGATGCCTTCTCTTACTAGTGGTAATACTATGGCCCCCACTATAATGATTGCTGAAAGAGCTGCTGATTTAATCAAAGAAGATTATGGTAGATACTCCAATTGTTAGTAATAATAAAATAAATCTGACTTGATAATATGATTAAAAATTGCTGTGAAAAGAGACTGCGTTATTAGGTACCTTAATAAAAATATTGAAATTGTTGTGTACTACTTTAAGTAAGTATTCAAAATAAATATAAGTTATTGAAGTCGGGTGAAGATTGATTGATAAAAAAAGCCCGTGTATTTTTTTGACTTATTAATAAAAAAAGTACTTATTAATATAATTACTACCTATCTATGTTTATAAGAAAATGTAACACCGATTGTGATCATCGTCGTCGTGCATATCGTCGTCTAATACATTTCTTCTTCTACAGTCAGTAATATCAAGTATTGAGAGTCTGGAATTTAAAATGTACAAAAAAAATGGTCAACCTTTTTTTTTGACGATGTTTATTTGGTGGCTGATATTTGTTTGTATCTAATAATATAGGTAATAGCCCCTCAGTGTGCCAAGCCAGACTGTTTACTAAACTGCGCCAAAAAAGTAGCGCGATTTCCTACACTCAGCACTACCAAATAGAGAGCGCCTTACATTTAAAATTATCCAATACACGTGCAACGTTGATAAGTATTTTACAGAAAAAAATGTAATAGCTATTCTGTAGCTCGATTCTCTACTACTATCGAATACCGACAACCGACCTGTCATCGAAAAATTTTGTATGAAAATCAGTAGCTCAATTCTTTACTACTATCGACTACCGACAACCGGCTTGAAATTTTGTGAAAATGAAATGAAAATCTGATCAGCGCCTCTGACGGGTGTCGTAGGAAATATTTTGGCAGTACATTTTAAATGTCAAAATTTCGATAGCTAGCCGGTTGTCGGTAGTCGATAGTGGTAGAAAAACTTTGGCTGTAGTAGGCAGTAGAGTTGTAACATCGTATTTTTAGATGCGACTGCCATCCTATTTTCTTTTCAAGGTAACTAGTATCTAGGGACTAATCGTGTTCGGCTTACTTTTCGGTCTTTGGAGGATAGCATTCGAGGTTTAAATAAATCTACTTGTAGTTTAGTTTTTGGATCCTATCATGTTATTTTAAAGCAATGATTCTTATTATAAGTGTATTTTGTTACATGCTTATAATTCTGAAGTAATATTTGCGATAAATTATTCAGATTAAAAAGCACTTTTTATTTTGTTATTGTTTGTATTTTATTAGACATCAATAAATTGATTATAGTCGTAAAACAAGTAACAATAAAAATGGTTGGTCAAAGCCCTGCGAAACATATATCACGAGTTTCTACAATTTCCCAAAGTACCTCTACTTTTGTCAATAAAGCAAAACAAATCACACAGGGCTTTTTTAACAGAAATAAAAATGTATGGCCCCTGAAGCCTTGTAAGTAGAACAAATTCATTCAACCCCAAGGTTCAAAGAACCGATAAATCCGTCCCTGTGACAAATGGTACTGAATGGCGTTACGAACTTCTCGCAAGTTCGTATGCTGCAAACGTAATAATCCCGAAAAAATGCACAAACTGCTGTTCGCAAAATTCTTCACTGAATTTAAAAATGATATTTCATTTCCGTATTTCAAATTATTACTATAATCCAAACTACTTTTGGCTGTTTCCATAAATATGGTAATTTGAACGCTATTCCAATCACAGAGTGACGATATTAGCGTGCAGAATTTTGACATTCGGTAACTAAATGTGCCGTGAACCATGCGACGTCGCCAGGGGAAATATGCTTGTTGATTCGTACAAAGAGTGAGACTTCGTGATGAGAGCCAGTACTGTTTTCGTTTACAGTGAACTCGAGTACTGCATGAAATTTCGGCACTTGACGTGTATTCTCATTTTAGGAAACGCTACACGTCGACCTTTTTAAACCCTGAGAGGACGGACGGGTTATTTCATATTTCACTTTTTTCATGTTACGACTAACACTTATTTGGGGCCTCAAAACGCTTTTATTTTTAAACTCCCCAGGTATTTTACGAGACACGTCGGGAGTAATTGTGCGCAATGATAATTGCGGGACAGGGTCTGCATTGCTAAAATAACAACATCATTAAACTGTAGTTTCTCTCCTAACATTAACGTTTTACAAAAATAATACGAAACAAAAGCTTGATGGCTCAGTTTCTGGTTTATTTTATTTGCTTTTACATTAAGGCGTGTTGGTTTCGTCTGTAATTACTTAAAAATGTTGTTGTCTGAATCGACTACTACGGTTACATTAGAAGCATTTTTTTTCTCGAATGAAACTCGCTTGTACCTGCTTTTATGATAAGCAACACTTACAAAATAATGAGTTGTTGTCTGAACATAAAAATAGGCTGAAGTCGAATAAATGTATCCAAATTTCCTTTGAAATTCGTAGACTCTCAGAACCATGCGACATGAATACTTACATGATTATAAAATACAATCTGGCAAACTGACAACAAGATATTGGAAGTATGTGATAATATTCCAAGAATCTGTAGCGCTACGATCATACGCCGCGGAATTCAGTGGTTTGTTGTGTTTGGATAAATGTACGGATTGTCGTGTATTCCCACAAATATTATGCTTCCATGAAGATTGACATGAAACTATCTGTATACGAATAATTGAGGAATATTTTTCTACCAGCTAACCTATATTTTAATAGAGATTTTTTTACGTGCGAAAAGATTAAATGATTACTATTAATAGTCTTTGATGGTCTTATTGTACTGTACGATAATAATAATCTGTTGAAGAGCATTTAACTCTCGAGCTCTGACTTAAGCTTTATTACGGCGTATGACGGCAGCGTCATAAGCCACATAAGCTTTTGCAATAACACTATGAAAAATAACACATTTGTAGTCACTTAATAGTACAACAGAGGTCATTCATTCAATTTCCACTATCATTAACTAAACAGTGCAATAATTAACTGATCGTGTACAAAACAATTAAAGTCGGAACAAAGTAAGAATCGTAGTAGCGGCAAGTGTCGGTTTTCTCTTAATTATAAGGAAAGGAAGGGTCGGTGTCTTTATAAATCACGTTTCGTGACGAAAACGCGGCGTCCAACTAATATATTAAACCTTGTATAATGGATAATACAAACATTAAGGAATTAATTCAGTTACCGCGATATTGTTTGTAGGGAAATAGGGCGGAGTAGGTGATGTGGTTTCGAAAACTTTATATAAATGAAATTAAAGAGGAATTAAATTATGGAATGTAGTCTGTGTTAAATATGAAATTAAAAGTACGTGGAATAATGTTTTTCTTACTTAGAAAATACATTTAACATTTTGCTTAACTTGTAGGGGTTTCACTTCTGAATAAAGAACAGGATCAGTAATAAAAGACTATTACTTACTGCTCACTTTATCTTTTAGATGGATTATTCACCGAATAATTAGCCATGACACTAGCTGTTACGCTCTAAAATAGCTCATTTGTGACTAAAGCCTGGTACTACTTACTAAACTAAACCAATAAATCACTGATAAATAATTCATGATTATTGTCATGAATATCATTACCAGTATCGGGACATCAGACACTTGCTATATACATTTTAAGGCGAACAAATACCTTCCCAACAGTAAAAATACCATGACAATTACGAAATAGAAAACTTAAACTTAACTAAAGAGATGACTTTTTTATAGTCAAAACTTACAAAGTGATCTCTATCGATATTAAGAAAATATAGCAAATTGAAGACCATTAAGGCATTTGTTACAGAACAAAAACTAAAGGTAAGCAGTGCACGTAGCGCCACGGACATCGTAAACGGTAGACACTCGATGGATTTATGTTACCCCCTAGTTCTCCATGACAAATGGCGGGACATACCCGCTACCTGAAAATTACATACATTTGGAATTTATTGGTACAGATAGACGATTTTGAGGCACAGGTTTCAAGCAAAATTGCGGTAGCTTAATAGATTTGTTTGCATTGCAAAAACTACATTGCTGTGTTATAAAAGGTGCGATGCCCTAGTTCTCTAACAAAGATTTTAATGTACAAGAAACTGCAAACGCAACAATTGTTGAAAAACAAATCAAGACAAATAATTCACCACTAAACAAGCATAAAACTAACAAGTGCCTTACACAATGGCTTTTATAAAACATTTTCCCGCGAACAAAGTCACGTAATAACACAGAGGCTATGAGGCATGAACTATTGACATGAGAAAATGAACAACTCGAGGCAGACTTCGGCACGATGCCAAATTTTAATGACGACCGACGCCTCTCGCGGTCGGAAATTATTTGCAAATAAATGTTAGCCTTGACTCTTTGCTTCGGCAAACTTATTTTGCTCCTCTAAGAACATTCTAGACAACCCTACTTAAGAACACGCCCTTTCACAAACGAAATAAGGTTCAATATTCAACACATATTACCAAACTTAAGGTTGTCGACCGAACAAATGTTTATGCATGTTCGCTCCAATCTAAAAATCGATCAAATATTACGCTCAGATGATTGTACAGTACACCATTAAGTAAACGTAATAACAATTTTCATTATAAATGTACTGAAGAGCTGTTTGTCCTCAGAGACCACTTCGTGTTTTCCGCGGGGTGAGTTATAAAAACGAGTTTTTTATAAAAAAGCTTGTTACGAGCTAATATTTTCCCTTCCGCAAGTGAAACATCTCCTAGATAAAGAAATATCAAGTCAAGGAAACAATATGAAAGGCAAAGAATGAAATTTTTTATTTTGTATAATGTAATTTTATGAACAAAATACGGATTGTTTTCGCTGAGTCTGGTAGTAATAAAATTGTGGATGTTCACGTTCATGTTTCATATAGTGTGGTGGCTATATGTATCGTGATTATCATTTCTATTGTGTGTAGCCTTGGCGTCGATGATGAGGCAGAAAAGTTTAGGGAGTGTCATTAGAGGAGATTTCATTTCCCAACCCTCCTTTGAGAAAGTGGGCCGTGTTCGTTCATTCATTAGTTATTTGAAACATTAAAATCAGGATTAACGCGATCAAAGAATTACTCGGGATTGGCTACAACTGATTTTTCATTAGCCTGTTTCTATGTCCCATTTCTGAGCAAAGACCTACAACTAACTATAATAATTTAATATGATTAACTGGCTTCAACTAAGTACCTGCAAGATTAGTAACAAAAATATAATAGTTCCTATACGATTCATACTTCAAAAGAACTATGGTATAAGAGGAGTCTAAAATCTTGTACGAAATAAGAATGTTTGTATTATTTCCTTTGAAAATTAAGTTACTTTTAAATTTCACTTCTCTTTTGCTGGAATAAAAACAAATCCCACCACATTGGCTGATAGGCAAATGGCCAATATTCCGAGCTTTCAAGAATGGGGGCTAAAGGAGCATTGAATAAGACGCATTGCATGAGAGTAAATCAATTCCATTGATGATGTCAAAAACAGGAAGCAAGGATTCTGATCTGTTTACGGGGAGTCGTATTTTACGTGTATAAATAAATGTGTGTAAGAAATATCGGATCAATCTGTCAACAGGAAGGGGTCAAACTTTAATTACTAAAGACCAAAACACACTACACAAAACCTTTTAGTAAAAAATACGTAATTTTGATAAGAAACGAGGAATGGAGAGTAAATTTACAATTTGTGTCCAATGCAAAACCTTAATGACTTCTGCATTTTACAATTTTATACCAGTAATATAATAGAGTTTAATTTGCCTTTAGAGTAATAAAAATACACATTCTTTAAAAAGTTTGAACTATTTCGATGTGTATTAAAGAATAAGTAATGTTCTCTTGGCAAAAGGATTGGAGATTTAAAGTAAAAATTTGACCAGAATTACATCATTCAAAATTTACCAGCAAATAGAGCGACAATAAGTCCGTTCCTACACAAAGTAACTCTAACAACAAAATCACGTTTTATTCCACTTCTATATTTAGCCAGACTTTATTTTTGTTCCTTTAAGATACCTTAGTACCACAATATAAAAACTACAGTAACCCAGCCCCTGCACTTGAAAATACATTGCGCATGATGTACTGTAGCATCAATTGTAATGGTAAACAAAACACGCAATGGATTGATGCACTGTTGAAATTATTGCCTATAGTAGTGTATAAGTAGAGAGCTGAACGGATTCGGTGACTTGCGAAATAGGAACACACAATTTATTCGTTTACACTTACGAACGTGCTCCGATTCTCTGATATCGGTAAAGTCCTGGCATTTCCACGTTATTAAAATTGATCGCTCTATACAATTGTTAACGTAAACTGTATGAAACGTGAGCAATATGGAGCTTTTCATATGATACGATATTTCTGAACTGAAAATATTTTGTGGCTTTAAAGAACATTTGATGCTGATGCTGTAAAAATAAAGTGTCGAATTGCAAGGAAGGCTATGTTTGACGCAATTTTACCGACTTAAAAAAGGAGGAGGGTCTGAAGTCGTCTGTATATTTTTATGTTTTTAGTTATATCATAACGTTTTTTTGAATAGACCGTATTTGATTTTCACATTAACTAAACAACCTACGCATAAATTAAAGTACTTATTTATCACAGGAAACGACAATTTATAGAGGTTTCAAGTGGTCCCTGAGGCAACATTTTTAAACAAAACAAAGCTTAAATACTTCAGACTATTGGTCATATATTTAAATTCAGATATCAACATGAATCAGAGCCAAATGCATAAGTAGATTTTGAAAACATTTCTGTGTTTTATTTCACCCACTGAATAAATTTACTTTAGAGGACCATCTCTTCGTTTTTATTGTTTTTCGAGAGACGAGAACGAGTTAGTGAATTTAAGAGAAAGTACAATGTAGTTTATATTACAGTTTAATTACAATTAGAAGTACCGAATATATATCAGCTTAGCCTTTCTTCCAAGCTATGTTGCAGTCGGCTTCCAGTCTCACCGGATGCAGCTGAATACCAGTCTTTTACGAAACTTATTTCGGTTAAAATGTTTTGGGATCTCTCAGCAATACTTTGGTCAGGCCCAGATAAACAAACGTTTACTAAAACTAATAGCTAATAACCGGCATTAACAAATATTTTTACACAGAAAAGTCTTTTCAAGCGCATAAAGTAATGAGCCAAATCTAGTTTATTATAATAATGTGTAACTACTGTAGGTATTCATATAACTGAAGTGTTTAAGCTTAAATATATTATGTTTTCGATTCCACAAAATACATAATTGATGTAGCGGCAAATAGAATGTCATTTCCTAGGAATATGGTAATAAATAATTACCATAAAAATGTAAGCGTCATTGGATTTTTATTGTAGTATGGCGCTATGAGTAAAGCTATGGATTTATGTGAATTAAGGCACAATTTGTTAAAAAGTAAAAAAAATATAAAAATCCTGCACATTTTAATTCATTTCTGTCTTATTATATTTTTAACATTATGAGTAATCACTACGATGGGGATACCGTAATCCCCATTTTCTTTCCGTTTACCCTTAATTCCATCTGTAACAACACTTGTAAATATTATATTATTTCAGTTTACATAATAAATGAATTATTATGATCACAATCAATAAAAATGGCCTTTACCACTAAGAAATATTAGGTCGGGGAAAAAGTCTTTTCGCATTATAGTATGTATGAACTTGTGAATGAACATATTGTACTCACGAGCTCATTGTAAGAAACCTAATGAACCGTGTACTCATTTGTGATTCTTGAAGCCAAAGAGATTTTATTACAAGTTCATACATACTAAGTATAATGCGAAAAGACTTTTTCCCCGACCTAATATTTCGTAGTGGTAAAGGCCATTTTTATTAATTGTGAATATATAATTTTCTTTGTAATCAGTATAGTAATCATTTTCAAATTAAACGTCCTATCAATTTATACGAGACTGCTATAAGCCACAATATAAATTGACAGAATTCCAATGGAAATGTTAAAGACTAGGCATATTTCTCAAAGTCTTACCAGCTTAGTATTCTAGAATATTTATTGCTAACAATTATAGGCTTTGACGAAAACGAAATAATGGTTAAAATGGCTTAAAATTATTTCCACCCAATATTTCTAGTACATTGAAAAGCAAAAATATGTGAGCAAAAATAGTCCAATTTGTAACGTTCATTAAATCCAAAATAATTTTAAAATCACTAATTTCTTTATTACTGACTTTCATTTTTTAAATTATTGTACGGTGTTCTAGTGTCAAAGTTGGTCGAGCTGTCAGATAGGTTTATTTGTGACTTAAAGCAGTATATAAAATAATATTCGCATACACAAAGGAACGAATTGAATATTTAAATAGATAAAGATAATTTTATATGCTAGGGACTATACAAGTAAACCGCAAAAGTGCGTAGTTCTAAAGTGACGTAAACGACACCTATTAACATTCTTACATCAGCGCTATAACTTTTAATAGGCAACACTATTCGTAATTAATAGCGCGTATTCACCGCGAAAACAGTTTGCGGCTTTGTGTGAGCTATCGGCGGCTGATTGGTCGCGTTGCGTGCTTCTATGTGGAACTGATGGGGACGTTAAAATGGTTGTAATTTCCCTGTGCGTGCCTGCGCTTGCCATGGACCAACGCATAACTGATTTATTTATACAAAACCGCAAATAGTTAAGGGTCACTTATTGTGGTTATACGACGTGCTCATGTCAAAAAGTATCCTTAGTAGTAAGTTTATTCATCTAATGTTGACTTTGGAACGTACGATATAAATTTTAGCGAACGCAAAAATGATCGAACATATTTATGTAAACATTTTTATTTCTTACAAGATTCGAACCTGCCATTTCAGCAGCGCGATTTGTTTTTCAGTAGTACCCGTTGACAACCGGCTAGCTATCGAATAATTTTGTCTAAAACTGAACTCTATAGCTCAATTTTTTTGACTACTATAGCCTACCGACAACCGGTCTATTATTTAGAAATTTTGAATGAAAATCTGATCAGAGCCCCTGACGGGCGTCGTAGGAACTATTTGTGGCAGTGCCTTTTAAATGTCAAACTTTCGATACTCGACAGTACTTAGTACTAACGGTAGAAAATCGTGCTACTGTAGCTCAATTCTCTATTACTATCGACTACCGACAACCGAACTGTCATCGAGAAATTTTGTATGAAAATCTGATCAGCGCCTCTGGCGGGTGTCGTAAGAAACATTTTGGCAGTACATTCTAAATGTCAAAATTTCGATAGCTAGCCGGTTGTCGGTAGTCGATAGTGGTAGAGAATCGAGGTACTGTACCTCGATTCTGTACATTCGATACTAACGTCACGCTATCGAATACCATACATTACTATCGAGCTACTCGTTAGAAAACCGGCAGCAATCCGGCAGAGAATCGCGACCTATCGAGTATCGAAAACTTGACATTTAAAGTGAGAAAAAGATTCGTTCTGAAAATTTGTTCTTTAAATTAAATTTTATTGGTAATAATTGTGTATCAACTAATTTGAAATATATTATATAGTGGATAAAAAATAATCATGAAAGGTATTACTCTCATAAATAATAATTATAGTCTACTTTAAACGGTATTAGTAAAAATAAATCAATAATATAAATATCACAATTAATGTTGTTCAACGAAACATTATCAACACAAAAAAAGAATCAGCGTCTTTTTTTTTCTACGTTGAAGCAGGCAAAGGAGACAATACCTTTTCAGCCTCGTTGGCCTCGTCTTCCTAAAATTATCTAATATAGAATATTTAAAAAAAAAATTAAATTAAAAATGGAAAGAACATTTTATTCCGAAATTCGAATTTCAATGCGCTTCAATCTAAATGCGCTCCAGCTAAAAAAAATATATTTTATTTTATATTATTTTATTTTATTTTAATGTTTGGTGGAAAATGGCGCCATTGAAGAACATAGTTGTTGCGAAAATCCGCTAGGGGCGCTGATCAATTTTTCATACAAAATTTTTCGATAGCGAGTCGGTAGTCGATACTCGATAGTTGTACAGAATCGCGGTACTGCACACTATAGTGTAGTTGTTAAAAATACTGTTAAAAAATTTACAATAGCAATCTATTTGCTTGGTGTGAATGTGGTTTAATTTTACAACAGGCACGATTCACAGTAATAGCGCTAAACTGTTCTAATTTTATTTTATGAGTTCTTAAACACCGACGTACTTTTCTTGATTAATGGCTCTGGTTTAGATTTTATATTTATAAATAGGCCTTTTACTCTCATTACTGTAACAGAATCTACCAATACTTGTTATTTGCGATAGAGATTTACATAGAAGATTCCTTTTTTCTTCATTTGGATAGGATATGGAAATTAAACTATTGTTATATGGTAATTCAAATTCCTAATGCAAAAAATCTGTCTGATCAACGTTTACTATGCCATTTTGAGTTGCAATGAAAGTAGAAGTGAGCTAGGACCACTAACCCCCGGTTTCTGAGGTACATTTAGCGGTAGTTTATCTATTCAATAGCGTTAAAACTCTTGTAAAAAAGCGCTATTGAATAGATAAACTACCGCTAAACGTACTTAGAAACCGGGCTAAGTAGATAATGCTCCTTATTGAAGAGGACGGATAACATTTCTATGATCTACAAAACTAACTTAAGCCTAAATACAATTCGTGATTGTAACCTACATACGGGTTGTCTTTAAGTCTAGAGCGAGTAATCTACGAACGCGAGTATTAAAAAAGATTGACAATAAAACCAAGCTAATAAGGCAAGACATTACTTTTTTCATACGCACGTAAACAAAAATAAATTTACAGATTCAGCTAAAAATACAAATAGGTACTGAAAGAGTTATGACAGAATTTAACTTACAAACTACATGGTTTACGGCTACGACTATACTTTCACGTTTTTATATCAACCAATAAAAAGTATGTGAAATTGGCTTAATATCTGCTATGCGTTCAATGAACTGAAAATATTTTAGTTGCTCACTGTGAAAAAAAAAATAAACTTAAACTTACTTACTTAACATAATATTCAAAACTGAAAAGGTTTCAGAACATATTATTATTAAATCTTACAAAACTTATCTAAAAGCGTAGCCAAAAGAACACTTAAAATTTAGCTACACCTGTTGTCACACTGTTACCCGATGTAAAGGTTTTTCAAACTAATCAGTTTTCGCAGGAGTCCTGCTATTGCGATTTTTAAGAAAACAATATACTTTCTTCTTAATTAAGTGTATAATAAAGACAGTCAAAATTTCGTTCAAATTATATTTCTATTTAATTATCTCGTACAATGTCTCCAAAGTTCCTCAACAATGTTCATGATTGCATTTCAATCTTCTCACAATTACCACTTTCTTTAATTGCCAAAGGAATCACGAGTATTTCCCTTATACAATTAAGTTTGTCATTTGGAACATGTAATTCCACTGAGAGGGTCTAATTTTAATGAAATTTATGTCGAAGTGAAATTAAAATTACATTTGTTAGACCGTGATTATTATAATGTTCTTAACTACGTAGAATGAAATTTAACAGAAAACTTTGCCTCGGATGGTTAAAATTATGATTTTTAGATCTTAGACCAAGAACAGTAGTGCAATTTTCTGCCAGTGTTGACTATCGATAACCAAAAAACATCACGGAAAAAAACTGCGTCTCTAGCCTGTGCCGCATACACTAATTTATAAGTAAAGGCACAATGCACATTTGAATTGTCAGTTTTGATACTCGAAAGTACCGACTGTAGGAAATAGTTGTTCTGTGTTTACGGAGATCTGTCTTAGCTTAAAGCCAATCCTATGAATCAAAACAACTATAATGGATTGTCAAAATAAAAGGCTGAAATGTTGACCCACTTTTCAAAAACACGTTTCTTTCAACGGAAATCCGAAGAAAATAATTGAAACATCCAAATTAGGATGCGACCGTTCCGGACCACAAATAAGATATTTACTAAATCGTCCAAACCCAACCCTACTTATCCTTAGATTTACCTACCGTGAAGGTAATCAAATCGGTTGAACCCTTTACCGACAAACGTTTTTTCTAATTTTATACAGGACCCTTGAAGCAAGAAAAAATCCATTAACTTCACTTCGGTCCAGGTCAAAGTGGGATTTAGACCACCTGCTCACTAAAAATGTTTTGGAAGTAGTTATATTTTTGTCATCTAATAATAAAGACGTTTTTTGTATAGGCGTTCCCATCTTGGCGTTGTTTTGACGAGTATTTTAGAAGAAACTGATACTTATTTGGTTTGTTTTGTCTTTGTTTAGCGAAACAGAGTAGGCTCGTGGTAGGTGTGATCTTATGCTGGAGACAAATATAAATAATTAATTAATTACGCTTTTAATTTATATCTATGTACAAATTAATAGCGTGTATTAAAACCAGCCTAAACTATTAAGTATATTTGTTTGAAGACTATGATATAATTATGTATATCTGATTAAGCAAAACAATAAATTGACTATTTCTTCAGCAGAATGCTCTTTACATATATTATCAGTCATATTACGAAATACTATTCGGTTTTACCTTTAATGGTATTGAAAGAAATTCCATTCAGAATGACAAAAGCGCCATTAAAGAAACGATCGACCAGTAATGGCACATTAAAATAGTGAAAACTGAATATTTCACTACAAAATAAAGCAAAATATTTTTAAACGTCATGAACAGAGATAACAGACGTATTTAAACAAGTGCCAAGCATGAAATATCGTCGTGTAAGTATCGTACAAAAAACGTTCATTTTATTTTCACGAGGGCATTTACTTCATTAAATCGACGCTATACGGGAGCTATATATTTTTTTATTTTATAGCATCATTCGATCGTAAAAACGAAATGAAGGCTCTCGACCTCTCATTGCATGGGACTAAACCACTGTTTATGTATTTGTTTTATATTGAAAATAATGTAGCCAGATTTTTTCCTTTAAGACGCTAAAAAAAATGTAATTAAGACAATTAACTATTTTAACTTGTCTTTGCTGTCCCATTGATGGGCAAGGATTTCCTCCCGAACGAGGGATGGATTAAATGAATCTGCCAGCTAAAATACAAAATAAATATTACTAGTTTTGCTATTAGCTAGAAATATTATCTTCTTTACCACTCTTTAGCAAAGAGATGAAGGAAATGTTAACAACTGCTTTTATAATTTTCTTCGCTCTACCATTCGTATTAGCTTAACTACTACTGTAGCTCAATTCTATACCAATATCGACTACCGGCAACCGACCTGTCACCGAGAAATTTTGTATGAAAATCTGATCAGCGCCTCTGACGGGTGTCGTAGGAAATATTTTGACAGTACATTCTATGTGTATTTTCGATACTCGCCAGTACCGGCTGTACAGAATCGCGCTACTAGGTACCTATTTAATAAAGCGAAAGCAGACGTGATATCAATGACACTAAACTGCATTTTCTAACTAATACAAAGCATCGTTGACATTTAAGCACTAACAACTAAATTTAAATATTTTTATAGAAGTAAACAAATGGCAATCAATTTTTAACCGTCATCAACAAAAGAGGTTCGATGATTCATGCAATAATTTTTATATGTGCTTAATATTTACAAAACGACGTCAGCGTTTTAACCTCAATACAAATTGAGCATACAAATGAATTTGAACATGAACGAAAATTTATAACCATTTAGCTAATGATCGTTTCATTTCAATTACAATAACATTTATTTGATGGCAAATGTAGCGAGTTTTATTTGAATTTGATGTGGGTTAATTTTCATATAGTCATGTCAATATAATTTTTAGTGAAATATTATTTGAAAATTGTTGTGGGAATTGTTCAAATTATGTTTTGTTGTATAATTAAGAGAAATATGAATCCCTATACCACATACATCTCGTATAGGGATGTCTCGGGTCTCGTGGTATAGGAATTTATATATTATGTATCCTCACTATGTAGTCTTTCGGCCTCTGTGGCGCAGTCGGTAGTGGATGCGGCTATTGGCCTTAATCGTCTATATTAGATTCCTAAAATAGCAGCTTGGAGTTTGGTATTATGCCCGGTATACACAGGACATTTTTAATGGCTAAAGGTGGGTGGAGAACGTATGTTTGTAAATAATTTGTGTGATTTTATTGCCATGATTGTTAATAGCAAACCATGTGTTTTTTTTTCAGCAACGTTTACTGTTTTCCGAGAGTTACTAATACCCAAGTATTACTACCGCAACAGAAATCATAATCACCCGATAGAACTTTGCTGAACTAGAAAATTTACTTCAAAACTCCTCGTCGATAATCGCATACATTACCGTTTCAACCAGAGAATTTATTTTCGAACATTAAGTTTAATTGTTCATCTGTTATCTTTTTATCGGTACAAAATCCCGTAGTTAATTTATTCCGTAAATATAAAAAGCTGTTTTAATTCGAAAATCCGGTGCAACATAAACAAAGGCCTATTATAATTATATTATTTATCAACACATATTTAATTTCCTCATTGTTGCCAGGAAATTACAGGCATAATGGGACGAAAATCTCCCGAACAAAAACAAACCTCAATAACAAATAAATAGAGTTGAAAATCGTGGATTGTTTTTTTCTTTTACCGCATCAGTAATGTTCGAATAGACATTTGATATTAAAATACAAACGGTTTTATCACCTGGATTAATTTCAAAATTCCAGGAACATTTTGACTTGATTAGTGAAATGGTCGGACGAATTAGTGAAAATGAAAACGAATTTGTTTTATTTATTTAGTCATTTGGAACGAATGAAACTCGATAATCCACGTTCAGTAACCATTAATGATAATGCAATACTTTATTATTTAATTTAAACCTCTATCAGAATTAAATTACAGGTCTGTAGATTCGATAACGTTGACATCCAAATTGTTGTTCAAATTTTACATTTGAGCTCCACTGTGATAGTGAAGTAAATGCATGTAGAAACGGATTTTGGGCCGTACAACTTTATAAAACCAAAAACACTATGTAAAGTAATAGCTAAGTCCCCATTGAGCTGCTTGTTACCTCTAAAGAGCAATGAAATCTTTAGAAAAAGTTGAGCCAGGTTTTAAATTCGTTACGAAAGTTACATATTATGACTAGCCCTTGAACATTTTATGCACGTTGGTATACAGGTTAACGGCCAAGTCACACATATTCCTATTTTGAAACCAAACCGGCAAATAAAAGAGAAATACAGACCAAAACAGTCTCATGGTCGCACTAAACCAAATATAATAATAATGTCCCATAATTCCTTCTACAAAATATCATGCATTTCAAAACGACTCATGCATTTTGATCTCGTTACCCATCCAACCGCTTTTAGAAACGAAGCCACGTCAGTTTCGCAAAGAAATACGGAGAGACAAAAAAAGCACGAAATAATGAGTTTATTTGTAAAACTGAGTAAGTCGGTACAAAGGAGATTCTGGGAACGTTGCATTTGGTACTCGTACTGCTCATACGTTACGCATTGTTGTGACTAAACCCTAGGATAATACGGATCATCCGGTTAGCCAACAAGTTGGATGGCTAAAAAACTAATATAGATTTTTCATTCAATTGAAAAATGATTCGTAATAACTTTATTACTAGTAATGGACACAAAGTGAATTAAATAATAAAATGACTATTGTGTCGAACGAACAATGAGTTTAGTTCCAAGTAGAAATCGAACCCAGCGCAATGCCAGTATGACAATAAAAATTGGCCGACAAGTTCGAGGGATAAGAGACAATATGTTTTCACAGCTCTCACTACACCATGTACTAATGAATATATGTTATGTTGAAACCTATTACCATGATTCTTGTTTTTATCTTTGCAAACCTCTATTCTATCTTAATTAAAAATTACCTACAAGACAATATGATCTTCGAAAGTGACGGTCAAGAAACTATTAATACCTACAACATATACATCAGGCACCTACTACCGAAATCACAAAACTATTAATAAACGGCACAATATGAAAAAATAAACAACATTATCGGGAAAATGGCCGACCCACGACGCCATAATGTGTCAACATACACCCATCAATGGCTTCCACGTGTACTCACACAATACGGTTGTCACTCGACCTGTCAAACGTGTGATTATGGTGTTCCAAGCCCCTATTTATGGGTATCTTAGAATATTTGGCGATATATTTACATGTATATTTGCTGATATTGTCGGTCACGGAAGAATGTTAGGATGTTTTGTAAGAAATAAAAGCTATTAACATTGAACAACTAGGATTATTGTACGCTACTAGGATTGAATGGTGATAAAAAAATATGAAGAATTCATCTTATATCTGTGCTGTATAAATTATTATGGTTGGAAAAGTATAAAGTAAATGTTATTATTTATTGAAAATATTATGTCTAAGAAACTTGCGACAAGATCACAACTAGGAGAACTTAGGAAAGAAGAAAAATAAGATCGTATCTGTAGTTGTCCCAGCAATAAAACGCCATTAAGTCTGCTAAAATATGATGTCATTATTTTCGAAATACTAGACCAAATTAAAAATTGGCAAAGCTTAAAAATGTATGCTTATCACCTGGTGGGCAAAGAAAAGTAATAAACCAATTTTTGTTAAAATAAAATCCTCAAAAATCCCGCAACAGAATGTTTCGTGTTTGCTCACACGATGTTCACCGTTCCCTCCAAAATTGAATGTGACAGGTAAACGCGCTTTTCGGGACACCGCGCTCAATGGCACAGCGTGCTCTCGAAATGCAAGTTACCCCTCGTCGATCGAAACATTTAGGGTAACGTGTCAATGTGCCCACAAATGGAACGAAAATATGTCAAATGTTATTTGCATGGAACAGGAAATACATTAGATTTTAAGAAACGGCGCGTACATTTTTCAATACGGTGATTTTTTTTAACAATGTTGTTTTTCGAAGGCATCTAAATTGGACCGTTCCAAAAATATATTCATATTTTCTCGCAAGATTATTGTTGAACTTAAAAATATTTTGAAAGTCGTATTTAAAGAAGTAAAAAGCTTGTAAATAAAAAGTTTTAGAAACCATAACATTATAAAAACCCAATTTACTACAAAAGATTTTACGAAAACAACCTTAGAAAAACACTACCTTACAATTGAAATCTACCTTTGCTTTGAAATCTTAAAGACTGCGTGTATCAAGAGTACTGTTTACATTAACTATAAAAGACAAGCCCGGCCTGAATTTAAACTATTTGGAACAACGACATACGAGCGTTTTATTAAGATGAGAGCGTTCTGCGTAACTAGAGTTCCCAAACTATCCGAGCTCGAACTAAATGAAGTTTATTCTTTATCTTCATATTATTATACGTATAAATAGTATTTGAATGTTTCTGTGGCCCAGTCGGCACTGAATCTGACTTAAGCATGAAGTCTCGGGTTCGATTCTCGTGTCAAGCTATTTCTCAATAGTAGTCCGGAGCTTGGGAACGTGACCGGTAAAATGGCAATAGGCTTGCTCTCTACTAAATTAATATTTACTGAGTACTTGCACATTGACAGCGTCTCCATGACTTATGTTTATTATTAGAGCATTTGTTTCTATATAATGCATAAAATATTATAATACGAGGCACTTTTACGACTAAAACACTGAACCGATTGTGTTGACATCATAATATAGCCAGTAGATCTATTTGTTTTTCTTAAAACCATTATTTGTGCTGAAATACATAGGTTATGCACGAGACCGGACCGCATGGCTCAGCTACCATACAAGAAACAAGAATAGTATCAATAGAAGTCTTGCTATTATGATACAGTTCACCGATATTATAATTTGATGACTGCAGCTTCCCGTATTGCGGTTTCTAAACTCCGCAGTTTCCGTGACTATCGTATAAGTGTCGTATAAATACATCTGTGCTATTTTGTGCTTCGAATACCGCAATGCAACGTCCATACGCATTCTAATGAAGACTTGACTATCTTAACTATACAGTAATTTCATACATACATAATATACGATGTTACACCCGAATGTGTGAAAGCAGAGGTGTATGAAATACTCACACGTTTCGAAATTACCAAAATGAGTTAGTACCAAAATTATTAATAGCGGGCGATATAAGGGCGCGCTTAATGTCATTTGCCGAGTACGTTACCAAATGTTTGACTTCTATTGAGAAGTATTTTTAAATAAAAATTAGAAAATACCAATAGCACTTCGCCCAACCAGGGAATCGAAGTCGAGACACTACTAAGCAGAGAAGCAGAGTAGGAAAAAGCAGATACTAGTAGGAAATCCCCCCTTTGATATAGTTGTTTGTAATCATCCAGACAAATAATATCAGTACTAACATATTCTGTATACCAGCCGTTTAATACGCGTAATTTTACAAACAGCAATGGTTCAAAAGCAAAAGAATGATCACAAATACCTTTCTTTTAGCTATTACTGATTCTTTATTCTTGACTTCTAGGAAATAAAATATCAAACACATCGAAAGTATTGTTCTTTTTTTCGTAAAAAACAAAGGGTGTTCCCGTGTTCAAAGTTGCTTTATGTTTTCGAGTTTCGTTTTAGCTGTTAGCCAGCGATTTATTAGTGTCGATCGCCTTTTAGGATCGGGTGCCCATATATTAAGATTCCGTAGAAATTGTCCAATAAAACTGTAAGATAGAGTAGTATATTTTAGTGACATTTATTTTCTTGCTGAATAGTTTTATAGGAAATGAAACGCTGTATGGGGAAGATAGATTTTTAAAGATTATAGGTTTCACGTAAAGCAAAAATGACAATATAAATAGTAGTATTACTAGTAGTACCATTAGTACGCTTTTTAACATAATAGATAAGAACAAACAAGCGACTAGCAAACAAGAATGTAGAAATTCTAATGCAACTCGTTTGTATCTTTTACAATTATAGTTCCTCGTTGTAACATAAACAATATATTTCCCAAATTTACAAACTGTTATAAATATTTGTTGTTTAAGATGTTTGAAGAAAAATAGATTAGTTGATTTGTTGACCAAAAAATTCGATCCAAAATCAGTTTCTGCGAACGTAGTGTACCTACTCATTGCGATTGTCTGCAGCAGCTACTCGTGCAGTGAGCAAGCCTCAATTACCGAGCCTGATAACCACTAAACCGTAGATAGACTTTATGTGACAACCACTTAAACGCCAAGCCACACTTGGCTAGCCGATTTACAACAGCTGTAGCCGACACCGAAGATACATAGTCCTGGAATTACGGGCAGCAAGTGGAGATACCCTGACGATTTAACTTGGGCGGTGACGGAAGCAGTTAGTGCCTTTCCTCGGCCTTCCAGCTAAAGTTACTTATTGTTTTACTTTGGATATTTATGTATTGTTTTCCGGCTTTCTTTGTGACTTCAGTTCGTGGGAGCAAATTTTGCAGGTATTTTTGTAGTAGTCAAGTAAAAATGTTTCTCGTTCGGAAGGAGACTTGCTCAGCAGTGGGACATTATTGGGATGGAAAATATTTAAAACGTAATATGTGACTGGGTTTAAAATATTGTTTGTTACCTTCTAACATTAGCCTAGCCTTGCACCTATTCTTACATTGTAAAAGTTTGTAGGAATAGAGATAGGATTCCATTAACCTGCCAGTCTTTAGACGTTAGTCTCATACTGGGGTATAACGAGCTTGAAAATGAAAAGTATAAGAAGTTTTCATCTTATACTTTTCGTGTTGTTACTGGCTAATTTTTTAATTACGTCGCTCTAAAGGTCTCTGACCTCTAAGCACTTTTCAAGTTAAAACTATTTTGAACAAAATCTTATATTTTTCTCTTCGTTTTTTCAAGTCTCCAATTTATTTTTGTTGATTGATAAGTATTATATTTCTTCAAATGAATTTTGCTTCTGAGAATTTTAAGAAAGTTAATTATTTTAAAACATTTCAGTATTTTGTTAAAGTAAAGTTGATAGATTTTTTCTAATTGATATTTTTATTTAATTCTAAGCTGGTGTTTTATGACAATTAAAAGTACTTTACGCGTAGTATTATATTAACAAAAGACAATTATATTTGCAGCGTGTCGATGAACTATTGAATCTATCATGGAAAAGGTTTTTCAGATTACTTTGCCCACTAAATAAGATTAATAGTGATATAATTAAATCTATCTGAAAATTATGAATAATATAGTATTTTTATTGGCTCTACATCATATAGCGTTTTTATATAAAAAGATATTTTCTTTTGTAGGGTTTCAGTTTAAATAATATCAGTTTAGCAATTACTCAACACATGAGAGCGAATAAACTTGAAGGGCGGTAGTCTGTAGACTTTAGAATAGGACTACCATGTTATTTTATATTCTTATACATTTCTGAAGAATACATTAATGCATAATAATGAACTTACGAGTACATCTGCGGATCAATAAACAACGAGAAGGAAATAAAATTGCATTATATAAGTAAAAAAAAAAAATCAGCATCCGCTCATTTATATTGTACCAAATTATGCTTACAATATTTTTCTTTCTCTTTATATCTTCCCAACTTGGTTTTAAACTAGCAATTTACACAGGTACATTTCATACTAGCTCATTATAATACGGTGACTTGGCCGGTTACCGCGATACTTGTACTCAACAAAATATCAAATACGATATCTGAATAAATTAAAAATCGCATAGTCACCCTACACACGAGTCATAAGATGTCATCTTCATCTTCTTTTATTAGGACCGACTGAAGTAAGGCGCGACTTGCGGTTATACACCAAATGAAATTTTAACGTATTAACTCAAGGCAACAGTGTAGTTTCTTTCAAGAATTTAATAGAAGACGTTTTATGTCGGCTACGTGAGAAATTACTGAAATTGGTTGAATAGACTTTTACGAGCTAAGAAAATCTTTATAGACCTTTTTTTGGTGAATAGTGAAATGTATACCTACTAGCCTTTTTATATAGTGGTTTATTTACTTACGAATATATAAGTTACCAAAATACATACAACATATTTTTGACAGACTTTAGAATGAAAACTAAGAAAAGAGACGGCCTCTTTTCTAAAGTTCATTATGCTAGTGAGTGAATATAAAATTGCACTACTTATTATGCCTGAAATTTTTTTCAGCAACTGAAATAAAACTGCTAAAAATAGCACTCCTTTGTCAAATCCCTTTGTGAAGTACTGGTACGATTTTAAGGTTATTATAACCTTTCACCCTTACAAGAAAAAAACAGGTATCTTGGACCCAAATTTCTTGGAACGTTGAGCCTTCCTAATTGGTTCTCGAAAATTTTAGATGTACTGGATCTTTTTTAATGTTCACTGTCTTTAGTAAAACAATGAGAAAAGAAGAATTTTTAAAAAATAATCTTTGTATTTTCTTTCTTTAAAACTTTTGTCCTTGACCGTATCCGTACTTTTATTATTTTTCAAACAAATGTTGGCAGACAAATGTACTTGTTACCAATTAAAATGACTAACAATGATTGCGAATTGATAAACAAAACTAATTAAAACAATTTGATAAATATACAAGCGCAGTTGTGACCATGGATTCGAATAAATCAGTTTATAAAAGTGTTAAAAATAAATCGTAGTTTTTACTACATAAAATACGTGACGGACAATGCTACAAAATCTTTTCAAGTGAATCAAAATGGATATCATATTTGCAATCAACGCTGTTGGTTGTTTTCTATCTCTAATTTGTTCTATGGCCGTTATGACAGCCTGGTATTTAATGCCAAAATGGAGGACTGTGCAAAATTACATCAGCGTAAATCAAGTCGTGAACGGCACATTACATATTATTTTCTTCACCACATTTGACTACTGTATCTACATCAAAAAGATGGACAATGACTTAGTTGATGCAATTGGATTCCTTGAAGAATATACGTTCCTATTTACCGTTTGCTGGTCTTTGTCTGCTTCACTACTCGCATACTTAAGACTAGTGTTGATGTACGTCGGAAAAATCAGTTATGAGAAACGAATAGCTACTGCATTTACTTTTACCGCGGCTATCGTGATTAATGGAGTGAATAGTGGTACTATCCCATCTTTTATTGGTCTGAACTTCTGTGCCAGCTGTTACGAAGTGAAATTCTTATCAATGCTGATTGTAATGACGTTTAGTTTTTTCGTTTTTGTTATCATTGGATGGTCTGTTCTTTCGTGTTGTAAAAAGAGAATATCTAAAAGAAAATGGAGGCATGTGATGTCGGTGATTGGAGTGGCCATCATATGTGATTCCTCTCTACTAATACAATATTATTTTATATATTTTTTTGCGTATGGATTGTTTGAGTATTGTGTGCATGGATTTTTCTCCCACAGGCTAGTTTTTCAGTCTTTGTTTTTGTTGTTAAGAAAATGTTCGCGGAATCATTGGAGACATTATTTTAGAAAGAGACGAAGTCAGGCTATTGTTATCTAAAGATAATAGGGAGAAAGTATTAATTAGTTTATATCAAAAATGTTTTTATTTATTAATATTTTTGTGTACCAAAGCATGCTATTAAAAACGTTAAATTATTAACTACTACTGTAATCAACTGTGTTTTCTCGAACTATCTTGAGGTGACAAATATACATAAAAGTAGTTTCATAAAACTTAAAAAAACAATATAATTTCCATAACCAAGGTTTGTTTGCTTGCTAAGAATAAAATTATTTTGACTTTCATATAACATTCAAATATTTTGCAATGTATATGTATAGTATATCGTGTTGTTGCTGTAAATCAGTTTTTAAATTGTTTGTTTGTTCACCGCATTTGTGATATTAAGTATGAAAAATGGTGTGGTTCTATTTATAAATTATTTTGTATTATTTTTGTAAATAACATTTTGTGAAATCAGCCATTTTTAGTGTTTGTATTAAACTAATTAAATTAATGATAAATTATGCTAACGTTTACTACCTAAATACTTTAAGTAAACATTAAATTAAAATATAGAAAGCAAATAACGCTGTTGGTAAAATATAACTACATTATAAACCTAATTATCATTTTTTTATTGGAGATAGCATTCAATCATTTGGTTTGTACAAATACTAGATACTATGTTGATAACTTAAGTATATTTAAAACGACAAATTTTCCATCTTTAATAAATACACATCTAAACATAGCAGATCCCGTCCGGGACAAATCTTTGTGTGATGAGCACGACTATTTGTTCTGAGCCTGGTTGTTAATTTATCTATATAAGTATGTATTTAGAAGAATATAAGTATGTTTATCAGTTATTTGATTACCATAGTACAAGCTCTGCTTAGTTTGGAATCAAATAACCGTGTGTGTGAGTTGTCCAATGATATTTATTTATTTATTGTTAAACAAGTGAGTTCAACTTTCACGAACAGTTCAAACATCGAAATATCATACAAACTCAAAGAACCAATTTTACTTGAAGCCATATTCAATGACGTAAAATAATGTGGCAAGTTCAACGTTATAATATTCTCAAAGAAAATCATTTCACGTGGAAACTCATAAGAAAGCTGTTGAAACCTTATAATTGAGGAATATTTTAAAGGAGCCAGTTCCTATTACGTTAAATCAAAGTACAGGAAAATCACATCAAAGATAATTTGTTTGGTGGATTATAATTTTTTAATACTGCCTGGAATAACTTGAGGACAAAATTAAAAAGGTAATATGTTTTTGACATTTCACGTGTCCTTTTAATAATGTTCAATGACCTGTGTCAACTGATCCGTGACTATGTGTCATTAAAATATTAGTTAAAACCAGGATTCTAAAGTTAGTCTGTGTTATGAAAGAAGGCGCTATTTATAAACTAATAAATTAAAAAATGTTGACTCTTGAAATGAATGATGAAATGAAAACTCGTTATTGTATTAAAAAAAACAAAATAAACTAAAAATACAAATGGCGGCCTTATCGCACAGTGGTCACCTCTTGTATAAACTAAATCACGATATGATGTGTGTCGGTTGTGTTAGTTTCATATATTTTCCCATCGGCTATTCAAACAAAATACCAAGAAACACTTTCCTGAATACTGTTATTGAGCTAGCTATTATATTCAGATTAAATTTCTCTGAAAAGATAAGCCCACTTTTATTACTCCCACGTTTATTCTGATTACCAGCCAACACCAAATATTTAGATTGGCAACACAAAAGATCTCTACAAAAATAACGCAAAAATTTAGCGAGTACATTTGAACGATAATCACAATCCATAAGCGAAACCTTTGGCCTTCATTATGACGTCATGGGATTGAATGCCCGGCCTATAGACGAGCAGTGAAGCCTGACAGTTTTGTACGATGGCAGTTAGCCAAATAGGGTCCGTATTCAAAGTGCTTTATGTATGTAGATATTATTATTTTATGCGAAGCTTTACTGGTAATTACTTGAATGTTAGAGTATTTTTGTGTTAGAAGAAAAAGAAAGGCCGCTCCAGTATTTTGCTAAATGTCACACATAATATTGATAACGATAACACATTCAAATAAGACCTCAACAAAATGATACTAATTTGATTTATTAATATTTTAACTTTACACCAAATTTACACACAAAAATTTTAGTTCAGTAGCTCGATTCTCTACAACTATCGACTCCGGACAACCGAACTGTCATCGAGAAATTTTGTATGAAAATCTGAACAGCGCCTAGCTATCGAAATTTTGACATTACGAATGTACTGCCAAAATGTTTCCTACGACACCCGTCAGGGGCGCTGTTCAGACGCCCGTCAGAGGATTTTCATACATTCTCGATGACAGGTCGGTTGTCGGTAGTCGATAGTAATAGTGAATTGATCTACTGTACATGAATGGATATATAAATCAGAATATATTACAAAAAGCCAAATAGAAAATAAAAAATCAATCTCGAGAACTAGTGACCTCGAACCTTATTTTTAGACTCACAGAAATCCAGGTCTTTTACATTCAAAACCTAATTTAAAGCAAACCTTTTCAATGTCAAGAAAATTGATGTTTGCTGACTTTATCTCAATCCACGGCATCCCCCGAGAGATGTTCGGAGTCGCACGTAGTCTACGTGTTATTTGGAATAGGCACCCAATTTCTAAAGGTATTTTATAGATGTGGCGTGATGTCGGCTAAGACTGAATTTGTATACAGATTGCTATGGATTTTTTGTAGTAATCTGTGTAGCTGTTGGTAGTACTCCTTACTTTTCAAGTAATTGGAATAAGAAGAAGCTTGTTCAAAGGCACTATACAAAATATTTATTGAGTAAGTCACTGGCCTTAAAATTTCCTCAAAAAAAAACCGTGTTTTATAAAATACTTCCTATCAATAAATTCGTGAATGGAAAATTTTATTAATATTTGGTTTTGCACCCTGTTTGATCATTAAATTTTTATGTCTGCCTAACAGTAACTAGTAGGTAGACTGGTAAATAATAAAATAAATTCGCGTAGGTACATTCTACTTTAAATGTAAAGAGGAAAAGAAGAAAAATGAGTCTCACTGCACCTTCTAACCGTTTTATAGCTTCACCAACCTACAATTTTCAATATTTCCATTCGCATTAAAACATGTTCCCAGCGGTGACATCTAAAAACCAGTCGTCAAGAGCATTCAGAACGCCTGGGAAATTCAAATAGGTTTCTTTAAAAGCGTCAGGTGGTACCAGCAATCGTGTACCTCGCCGTTTCCTTACAAAAAGTGCCTTGACACTTTGAATAACGGAGTGCTAACTCGCTACTGCTCGAACAAACTTAGAAAAAGTAAGTTAGTTGTCGTTTTTTAGTGATATTGCAGTTTTAACCAATTTACGTGGCACATTTGTCTTTGTCTAGTTGTAGAGGGGAGTTGTTTTGCCTTTTTAATAGTGTTTGGGATTGTTTAACAGCTCTTTACGCGCTACAGTAAGTTATTACTAAGAAATGTATAATTTTGTTGCGATCTTTTTATAATATATTTTGTTTGCTGTTTGCTATCATCACACGATAGAAAATGTGATAATAGTAATGTTAAGTATAATGACGGTTTCCAGTCCTGATTAACTTGACCACAAAATGGCGTTTTGTTAATACTTTATGCATAAGTTGTCGTGTTTTTTTTTATTGCAAACAATATATGTAATAAAATAATGTAAATCAAAATATGAATGATACTTTTTATTAAAAACTATTTTGCAATGTCAATGGCGACGCAACAGATTCAGAGTAGAGTTTCTGAAAACTAAAGTAGCGCAAAAATACCCACACAATAACAAAGGCAACAAAAGTAAATTCTAAACTCATTCAGTCCACATTCTGAATCGCGGCTTAACAAACATACTAACAAAAGCTAGTACGCCACAACCGCCTCTTTACTTCGACAAATGGAAAAAATAACGATAGTATTCTGCCTAGCAGGCACCGTGCCAAATGTGCGCCCAGGTGTCTACTTATAATGGACGATCCACTTAATAGCTCTCCAGAGCCAAAGAATTGTGGAGATCTGACCTTAAATTAAAAAGTGTAAGTTGGCACCCGAGATAAAATACTGGTTGATTTCCAGACAAAAGTTTTACTACAGCAATTTGAATTTTTAAGAAGATTATGATTGAATTCGTAAAAGTATTTAGTTCAAAGTTCAGGTACGAAATGAAGACAAATAGTTGTGAAGTCGTAGAAAGAAATTAAAGTAAAAGATTGCATAATAAATTAAGTTAAAAATCTTTCAAGACGACTCTTTCGCTGAGTGCTCTTAGAACTAAAGTCCATGGCTGATAAAAATATTACGTTGTAGAAAGTTTTTAACTGAATACTTAAGTACTGTCTATTGTGAGTGAGCTGTGCTAAAATATAAAATTTAAATAAGTTGTTATACAGTATCCATTTAAAATTTTGAGTATCCAAATAACCTAGGTACGTTGAACACTAAAATAATTACCGGCGGAAATTAAAACTAACATAATCCGAAAAGCGAGCGCAAATCCATAAATCGTTACCATTTCTATTACGGACACGTTTAATACGTTCCCGTTTACTGAAAACTTGTCCACGTTGTCAAAACTAAGCCCCAAATATCTCATAAACCTCGAAATTAAGGTACACACATTGAGGCTATAAACATTGAAATTATACTCGGGTTCGTGTTTATTGGCAAATCTTGGCGCAGAGGTCAGCGAGATGATACCTCTCATGAATAAGAACTTATCCTGGTCGAGACACCTTGAAGGTACGTGAGTGGAATGGTGAATGTGGTCGAATTGAAGCTGGATAGTCATCATGCCTATAGATTTGCTCTTTAGTTCGTCTGTGTCTTTGTTCTAGGTTTTTTGAAGAGGCGTTCCGCTTGATTCTCTTTGGAATATTGTCGGACGGTAACGAAGGACGTCAAATGGAAAATGTATTGTGTCTCCTAGGATCTTTTAATGATGAGTTTTCTATTTTGTGCTTTGTCTGAAACGTCAATGAGCGTAGTCGTAGGCGTATGCAATACTCGGAGTTGGGTATTAAGTCATAATGACAATAAAGCGGAAATATACTATAATTATGATTTACATTTGTATATTCTATGGATGGACAACCATTTAGTAGTTTAATAAGTTTGTAACCAATATCTCAGAAAAAAAACACTGTTGTTGTCATTCTTTAAATATTTATTCTTAGTTTTAGTTTTAGCTTTATGAAATGTGTATGTCTTAGACGACTTGAACAATTTTGATAATTAATTAATTGGTGAGCCATACGAAGTAAATATTAATTAAGTAGCACTTGAACAATGATACGTATTCAAACAAAAATATTTAAAACGACACAATCATATGTCCTAAGAGAGTTATTTACTTCAATACCAATTTTAACAGGAGCATAACAAAGGAAAGACAACTTTGTAAGTACACTTTTTAAGATACTTAAAACACGGAAAATGCAGTTCTCAGGGGAAGTAAGTAGACGCTTCGACAAAAAAGTCTTGATAAGATGAAAAGAAGAAATTATCAAAAATTGAAAACTAAATTGCGTATTACAAAGGATAACTACCGTTTCTTTTTACAATTTTAGAAGAATAAAAATGTATTTTTGTTACTTTTGTGTGACTTTTGGCAAAATTATTTCAATGTAAACAATGTATTTATATAAAACATAATGTTCTTTAAGTCTTTGGAATAATAATCTTGAATTTTTAGGAGTATATTTAAGAGTAGATTATTACTATTTTCAACAAACGTAAAATAAAAAATACTTTAATTTGTTGTTTTGTTATATTGCATCATATTATAAATAAACAGTTTTAAAACAAATGCTGACTCACTTACCCACGATATTTCAATTCATATATCCTCAAGATTATTAAGTCGCCTAAAATCGTTCATATAAAATTAAATTTCAAGGAACAAGCATATAGAAAGCAACTCTTCTACATTCTTATTATTATTCTCTCTTGTAAAATACCTAACAACTAACTACCTCTAGGTGTTCTTTTGAAAGGGATCATGTCGTTACCGAAGGCAAACAGGCGAGCATGACGTTCCTTTTTGACTAACAAAAACGCTGCAAGTGTCGTGCAGGCATTATTACTAGTAAAGCTACTAGGGGTTTACTAAGTTTCACTATAGTTATGTGAAACTATTGTATTTAGTTGAGTTTGCTTGTGGTTTAATAAAGTTAATTTTAGTGGTGATCAAAAATATGAGACATTCAATATTTGTCTGTTACTGCTATTTATTTATTATTTAGTTGTTAATATACTTACTGCTATTAAATCCTAAAAAACGTTTTCGTGTAGATTTTATTAAAATCGTGAGTTCTTGCCTAGAGCACCTATTACTTTTGACTGTTTTATGTGTAAGTTCTGTGTGGTCTGAATTAGTGTATTTTTTATTTAAGCCCAGGATAACGACGTATTAACGGATTAAGATATGTCAACATGTTATATTTAAACATATTTAATACTTTAAAATATAGTTCACGTGCACATATTTACTATACAACGTGTAGTAAGTATCGTAAGAACCAATGGTACTCACAGTCTGGTCTGTAAATCCCCTCGCTTTTGTGACAAGCATGCCTCGAATTAGGTGCACTTGAAGATGTTTTTGCATTTCTGCATGAATGAAAAATGGTAGATGAAAGCCAAAGTAAAGTACAGGGGAATATCTTCCTGTACTGTCTATTGTAGTGACAGGGGAATCGTTTTTCATACAACTATGTAGGTACTTTGCAGAATATGGTTTATAGCATGTTTTTCTTTAGAGATACATATGTCGACTAGCCGGCCTATCAGTTAATGAAGCCAAATTGTGATGTCTTCGTTAGGTAGTTCATTAATTTTCATCACATTTCCAAAAAAAAAAAATCCCCTATTTTTCGCTATGTTAGAAGCGTATTTTACAAACCGATGACGATTTCCTATTTGAGATCTTATATAGTAAGCTTTAGCTCCTTATAGAGGTAATGTTATAAAAAACATGGAATGTGTGATGAGATTTTTAATTATTCTTAAACAGGTTTGTATATACATACATATAAAGGTAGCATGCAATTTTAACAAAGAGATACGTGAATAGAGTACAATACTCTCAGATTACAACTTTCATACCTTTCAACTCGAAACTTATTTCACAAAAGATGAAACATAATTTCATGTTGATTAAGATCAACATTAAATTCAACATCGCAAGAATGTTAATTTCCAAGTTCAACAACTTTGTGTACATATGCTTCAAACTGAATTTTAAATTATACAGAACACTCACTTAGGCTTAAACTTGTATTAATCATTGTTATTTCAAAAGGGAATCTCTGTTTTCAAAAGATGACTCTAAGGCTTTACTCTTTGATATATTAAAGTTTAATTAATAGACTTGGATTTAGAGTAGCCAGACAAGTAAAATATAGTTCGTCAACCTTTGATATCAAGTATGCATATCAGATTAGAATATACTAGAATTATAAGCAAAATAAGATGAAGGCGAGTTATTTCACACAAATAATTTGTATTTCTTTATAGACATTGCTATTGTACTTATCGTTTACAATAATAATATAATTAATTATAATATAGTCCGAGGCTTAGCGCTTTAGCGTTCACGAATTATCTTATAATTTTATTTCTAAATTAAATAAGCTGTATTAAACATGTTACCATTATCGGCAAAAGTCTAAACAGTCATCACTCATGATCTAAATTCTGATTTTTGTATAACTCCGCCAGGCACAAACCTGTAAGTCTCTCTACTAAGTTAGAAAACATTTGTTTTTCAGATTGACTAAGTAAAGGCAGTATTTTCCAATCTCTGGAAATAACGTAATGTTACTATGTCTGATGTGCAACCTATTAAAATATATTGTGTTACATATTCCACTAAATATATTTACGTTCGCCTTTAATATTTACAATACCTATTCAAACTGTACAATAACATTAAAGCACACAAACAATAATTAACAACACAATAGGAAATTACTCGTAAATTAAACTACCGCCACTAATGTTACCCGTAATAGAAACACTACCCTACAAAATTAAAGATTTGACCGTCCAAAAGCAATAATTTTCAATGTGTTACCAAATAAATGTTCAATAATGTGATTGTAGGAGGCCGAAGCTCACTGGTCAGGTAAATTTTCCTGTCCCTTACAGGAAGGCCGGACCAATAAAAATCATTAAATTGCGGGTCCCGACTGACCGTTGGATACGGAACGCAATATGCCAAGGTGAACCAGAATCTTTAATGTTGGTCGCGTATAAAATATTCTTTTGTGAATTTCTCATTATTACATCGCTTGGATATTGGACTATGATTTGGGATCGCGTTATAATATATTCATAATGTAAATAACTTGCCGTAGAATATTTTGTATATTGATTTTATTAGAAATGGTTTGTTATAAGGTCGTTAACCCTGAGATTAATTGAATTGTAAACACTTGCATATATTTTTCGCCAAACATTTCTTAAAACTAACTAAAATACAGTTTAGTCAGTAAGCTAAGCTTGTACGTTGAGATTGTGCGATTTATGAGGCACAAGTGTCTTAATGCGATACCAAATTTCATCATTATCACCGCGAATATTTCGTGTACAAGGTGGGTTTGAAGAAGGGGAAACGTCGGAACATTAAAAAAAATCGCAACCGCAAATTGGAGTTCATTTAAATTAAACTCTTAAGACGAAATAGAGCAATTTATTCAGTCTTCAACCAATCTCTTCGGATTCCCTGTTCCTTAATTCTAAGTAAGTTTGAGTGTAGGTTCGTAATCCATGTCATATATCTAACTTAGTGAGTTTACTTCAGCATCTCGAAGGGCAGACGTTAATAGACGTCAGAATCAATCTTAAGACCAGTTGCTTCGCTCGGGCTCTTGAGTGAGCGGTCCGGAACGTTTTGTTATTGCTCCTTACGGATATACTAAGTAAGATGTTTGGTACTGAGTAGAGGATAATTTACGTAATATGAAAGTTACATAATATTTTAGAACACTAAGCGCTTTTAACAATAGACGATAGGCAGTGGAAAGGGCGCCGTAACGTCAAAAAATCCAGGGCAAAATTTGTGTTTCAATAAAGTCCCGTATAATTGTAAATTCACTAATATTTATTTTGAGAAAAATGTACTTTACTTTTACGACCTTTATAAACCTAGTGATTCTTTTACTTTGATTTCTGTGTTAGGCAAAGTGCTTTGTTATTATTATAGGACTTTTCTTAATAGTAGCCCCCAGTTTGGTTCCGTGGCCGGTATCAGAAATGAACTCACTTGTTTTTAAACATAAAAACCCCAAGATTGTCTTCCTTGAAATTTCTTTAAAGAGTTTTTGAAAAGGTGCCAAGTTCACCGACCCGGACTTGGTTGTTTTAATGAGACTTGACGTGCATATTTTATACGGATTTCAACAATTTTTAATATATCGGTTATCGTTTTGGTGTAATTCCCGTCAAACTTTAACGTCGACTGAAAAAGTCTAAGAGTAGATGAATTATGAGCTGAAAAATAAAAAAATACGTACATATTATCGAGTTTCGAGAGTTTAACGTTTAAAAATACGAAATTCAAAATTAGTTCCAATGTTACAGGGGCGCAGATCATTTATCTATACAACATTTTTTGAAAGCTGCTAGCTTGTCGACAGCCAACAAAGGTAGTAAATAGCTCCAATGTTCTGTTTAAACCCTTGTCGTACATGTGAAAATGGATATTGTTAGTCTAAACTGTAGTCACCTACACCGAATTCCGCGAAGGCTTAGTACAAAACCCAGTAAAGTACACACCAAAACTAATCTGAAGGAACACAAGATGAAAATATTTTTTAGGTACAAAGTTTATTTAAAACGTCTGTTTTCGTAGCGCGCGAGCTCTTTCCATAATTAATCTGTATTCCCATGTGTTTGCATTACTTTCATGTTACCGAACAGATGTTTTGCTTATTTTGTAGTCATCATTTTAATATTAAAGTCTATTTATAAACGGATTTTGCTTGTCCCTGCTTTAGAAATATTAAGTTTTGTTTACCTTTTATGATGATGTGTGCGAGCGTGTCCATGTTTACAAAATGTTGGTGAAGTTTCATATTATGTGTATTTTGGTTCTTTTATATATTTATTATATTGTTAGGAACACAATTTTGTAACCTGTGCCTTATAATGTCCACAAAAGGATTGTTCATACATTTTTTTACGCAATACGACAAATATTTATTGTAATTGTTTTCTATTAATGGCTAATTAGGAGACTTCGTAGATTGGGTTTACCCAAATAATAACTAACATACGTAGTTTAACAACTACTAAAAGTGTACAACCATGATGCAAGTAACATTATAAACGCTATTGCATTCTGTTCCCTATTCCCAAAAAATCGTCTCAAAACATACCTAAAAATTAAAACCATCACCTTGAAATTTCAAAAGTTGAAAACAAAAACAGGAGTTGGCAAGTAAAGCCTCCATAACCGCATTATCTTCGAATTCACCCGATGAATATATTACGAGTACACCAACAAGTTGTAAGTTTTATGAATTTTTTGAAACTTCGTTACGCCCCGAGTTATGTGGATTAAAAATTCTTTGCTGTTATAACAGTATTTGGTTGGAGCTTATAAAATGTAATCGTGGAAGGGTAGGTTTCTGTGTACGGGGTCGAATAGCACTCGCTTTGTGCAAATACGAGTAATCAGACTGGCCAGATTATACTGAAATTACCTCCTGTAACTAAGCCTTTGGCAGACCCTATTTTTAAACGTACTGAGTCTTTCGAAAGGTCATCTAGCTCAAATAACGTTTCAACCTTAATTTATTTTACGTGAAAAAAAGACCAACGAATGACTATATTATTTGAGACTTGAGACTCGTCTCATACGTCTCTATGTGATGTTCGACCTATCGCATAATTACATCCTACTTATATAATAAATGCGAAAGTTTATGGTAAAGGATATAATACTTGTATGTTGGTTAATCTTGCGCGAAAATCTATTGGATTTTAATGATATTTGGTCATCTGACGACTTACAATATTTGGATTAACACAGAAGAACTTTTTGCCCAAGAAGATAGTTCTTGAATAATATTCAAAGTATAAATGAATGTTCATGTTGGTACTATTATATTATCTGTTAAACCTATGAGATCCATAATTACTGGATCTTTAATGTTAAACCCCGTATTTATCCAGTAATAATGATAATGATTCCATATTATATAACAAAAGACTTTAAAGATCAAAAGCTACCGATCTCTGTTTATTTAGTTTCGATTTTACGCCTGCATTTTGCGGCTATAAATTAAGATAGCCAACTGATTTATGAGGCAGAAGTAAGCTCTAAATTTTAAAGCGGTCCTGTGTTTCCTTTTGCAGGAAACATATTCTGTTCAATGTTATCTTACTGATAATGTTAGCAAGTTTTGTTTCGAAAATTAATTTAAGATTTATTGTTTAGCTTTAGAGCGATTGTACAAGGTTATATATCATATAGTGTGGATAAAACTATGGGCCAAGCAGGGGAACTACTTTAATTATATTTAAAAATATGAATGCGTGGTCCCATTCTGGTATATGAGCTATCTCGAATATTTTGAGTGATTTTTTACGTCAAATAAGCATTGTTTTCCTTAGCTTATGCTATAACTATGATAGGCGATAATATCAATTACCTTCTTAATTGAAAGTTTAAATAATATATTTTTAGCATGTTACACTTTCTGTTCAAGTTGTTACATAAAAATAAATGTTAAAGTGATAATTATTTTACTTCGCAAAAAAAACTATATGCAAATCTATACTAATATTATCTATACTATCTATACTAATATTATAAAGCTGAAGAGTTTGTTTGTTTGTTTGAACGCGCTAATCTCGGGAACTACTGGTCCGATTTGAAAAATTATTTCAGTGTTAGATAGCCCATTTATCGAGGAAGGCTATAGGCTATATTATTATATCATCACGCTACGACCAATAGGAGCAGAGTAACAGTGAAAAATGTTACAAAAACGGGGAAAATTATGATTGGATAATCTTAAGTGACGCAAGCGAAGTTGCGCGGGTCAGCTATGCTACTATAAAACAATAAGCAGTAATAAAAAAAAATGATTTTGTTTATGTAGCCCGAACTGTTGTTCAGTACATAACTCTTTCATCAATCGGAAAACGTACATTTATTTGAATTCTTTCAACAATATCAATACTCCTCGTTCATTTTCCAACAATCGCACTTAAAGCGATATTCTCAATACAATTCTAGGAAACTTTCCTATCTGAATATTGTGAAGCATTATTAAAATGGGCAAATATGTTTGATAATCTTTTGACTTTATTTTCAATTTCATAGAGTTAATGTACTGAAACAAAATTAAGTGATTCGTTGAAATGATGTTCATTGTTTTTCCTTGTATTGAATAAGCTAAGTAACATACTGTGATGCACAGATTGTGCATTATTATTAGTTTGATTTATTATTTGTTTTATTTCCTTTTAAAATGCTTTTTTAAGCAATTTTAAGCGATGGCATTTTTGATAATGCTACTTTATTTTAAAAAATACACCGAATTAGCAATAACCACCTATTACCTGGTACTAATATTGTTAATGGCGAAACGTAGATGCATTGACCCTTAGGTATACGGGTATGTACTTCATAGTACCTTTGAAGTGTAGCCACAAAAGATATGACAATGTCAAACCATAACACTAACGCTAAACGACCACACCTACAATATCCTAACACGTTTGCCTCAAACTAGTTCAAGTTTCAAACCGTTTCAAATATAGCAGGATGTTCGAAGACTAAGTTATGGCTCGTAATTCGTTTATCGGCGATGTCGTTCAAGCGCTGGATCAACGGTGCACTTTGACCTGAGATAAACACTGTTATATTATACGAGTATACTTAGGAATATACATTTACTCGTGGTTTGGTATTAAACATAATGTATATTTGTCTGCGATGTCTTGCAAATAAGACAGGTAACCCGAGGGTTTGTATGACAATATGTATGGATGTAAATTAAATAAAAGAAGCTTGTAAGGCCGTTTCACTGTAAGGTTGTACCAAGTACATACATACATATAGTATTTAAAATCACGCTTTCATCTCATACGGGGCAGGCAGAAACTAGATAACGGAGGTCGTACCAAGTGGCCCACCCATATGAAAAACAGGGGTGATTTTGTGAAATTAAATAAAGTAAATTTTACTTACCGAATAACGATGTAGACTTTTTGTCTTTGTGGTCTGCTTTTTGTGGAAATATTTTTTAGTGAGTATACGCCGCCACCGCGCGCACAGTACAGTTGGACAACAGCATCGAAATTCTATTAATAAAAATATTTACGGCTATCACATAATTTTTATCGATTATTCCTTTTTATCTCTCTCGTCAAATAAAAAGTTTTTAGGTAAATGACTTTCGGTTTAAAGCATTATTTTAAACTAACTTACTTTGATTTCCTTCTTATAAAATTAAATGAACTTACTAAACAAACCTTCAAATAAATAGTATCATATTTGCTACGCCTAACGTTTATATTTCAAATCCAACTATATATAATGTTTCAAAAGCTAAGCCACGAATATATCGCTAACAGTCTAACACTCCATTTGCTTCCATCGATTTGACTTTGAGTGCATCGAAATCGGCTTCTGGTCTAATCTGCAGTGCATTTCCACCAATTTATGCTGTGAAATTGTTTCAAATCCATTACTTGCTGCCATCGCAATTGAAGATCCGATCTTTATTGTAAAAAAGGAATGGACCTATTTTATAGCTCTAAGACTCTCTAATTGCATGACAAAAATTATATTACATGGGTACTTATGCCATTAGTAGCGTGATTCTCTCAGTCGGTACAGTTGAGTATCGAACATTTTTCATTTAAAATGTATTGCCAAAATAGTTCCTATGACGTCCGTAAGAGACGCTGATCAGATTTTCATACAAAATTTCTCAGTAGATAGCCGGTAATCGGTAGGTGATAGTGGCAGAGAATCGAGCCACATGCTTTCCAATTTTGTTATAAGTGTCGGCAATGGCTGTTCTTGTCATGATCGCTAGCGTGGCTGAGCAGCTTTTGACCATCTGTTCGAACTTATAATTATTTTCAGCTGAAAAAATATTTAATGAATACAAAACTGCGCATTTTAAAATACTTTGATAGCATGTCCAAGTATTTAGTTGTCATCTTAACGCAGACAAAAAAAAAGTCCTAATGAACCTTGTCGTTAAATAGGGTAAGAAATAAAACAAAGTCAATTTTCTTAATGTGCATTACTTTAATATTAAATCGATGTACGACATAAAAAGTTACCTGTACACAGATATTGATTAGTTTTACAATTAAAAACATTAACCAAAGTGATCCGAAAAGTTTTACAGTCAGTCGTTTATATTGAAAATATTGTTTTTAATCAACCGTGTTAATTAAGGCTCTATGTTTTTAAAATTGAAATATTTGATTTGATACGCTCAAAATGTTTTAGTATTTTTTGTTATTTAATTTGTAGGTGACCTTCAGTGCCGGGCGTCTATAGGCTGATTTTAACAATTTTGTTAGTAAGTAGATCTTATATTCAAACCTAAATAATTTTCGTAATCTTCGTCACCATAATTCGATAAAAAGATAACCTAAGCAACGCTTCTTATGGGTTAAGCATAGTTATTTTGTTATCCAATCGTTATATTAATATGTTAAATTAAGCTCTTGTCTAAAAAACGAACACCTTACCGAGAACTCACCATGAATTTGGCTGATACATGATATCATGAATCCATAACTGATGTTTAAATACGTTTAACCTTAGTATGATTTTGGGTACGAACTAGAAGACATTGCTATCAGTATTCCCCGAATCATGATAGCCCAGACGTTTCCATTGTTTGCCTATTAGTAAAGCCGCCACGAGGTGCAAATGGCACGCGCCTACAAATCCTTGACACTATAGAGATGAGTACAAATAAAAGTATTTACTTGTTACAGAATATCAAGCAGCAACATGTAGTGCCTCATTAAAAAACTATAGCTATAGGTAGGTTATTTTTTGGCTCTACGCCCTGTTTCATTATGAGTCCTCAATACTATTCTATTGCTTGATGATCGAGTATTAAAAGTTCAGAATATTTCATGAAAATTATTATAATACTTTGTCTCTTGTTTCGTAAAGGGGAGTATTAAACTCATTATTCAACATTTTAACGAGATACAGAATCAACATCACTACTAACAATTTAAAAACTCAGCAACTATCTTCAAGAAAACTAACAACGAAACCTCGCTCAGTGAACACGCTAACTAGTACACTTGTCGATAATACGGCCAAGTTGAGTGAACCGATTCCCCGTACAATTGGTACTGCAACAACTGCGTTCAGAAATAATCCGGTTAGTGGGAACATCGGAACCGTTAGAGTCGACGGTAATTGGTGCCTAGACATGTCGCAGTCCACTCGTGTCTTGTTAACACGCTGGTAGAACTCTCGGTGTTGCAACGTGACAAGATATCAGAATCAATAGGGAATCAATGTATAAAAAATTCACGTCTGGGGACAAAAAAGTGGTTGGACGTCCACGATAGCATGATTTTGGAATAGGTCTTTTCACAATCACAATCGGTTCTGTACAATATCTGTCTCGGAATACAGGTACAAAAGCGCAAGAACTGAATAATAAATAAAAAGAATGCAGAACACAATAAACATAACTAATTAGACTATTTTGCACTTGTTCGTCTAATTGAAGATATTATAAATGCAGCCAGTGTTATAGACGTGTCTATCTAGTTACGACTGATGTATTCTGTTATTCGAGTAGAATATAAAACATATGAGAACGCTTTGATGAACCAAAATTATTCCAATTCGAGCAATGAACGGCTAAATTTGTAGTTAGCACTTGTTAGTGATAATTTTATCAAATGTTGTAGGAACATATATAAAGGCCGGACATAAGAGTTAGTAATTGAAAGCGTTAATCGTAATTAAGACATGTCACGCCAACTCGTAACTCGATGTCACGCTGCAAGAACCGAACTACAAACTTCTGTTGAACTGTTTCAGCTCTTTGTCTAATGAGAACTCTATGATTATTATAATTCATTTACGATTTACTCAGAAAAGCTAATTTGGTGCTATCAGAAATTGTTAGCAGTACCTTAATGCAACCAAAGCGGGTATTTCCTGTTTCTATCGACTACCAACAACTGCCTAGTTATCGTCAATTTTTGTATGAAAAGCTGTAGCGCGATTTTCTACAGTCAGTACTATGGACTAATCGAAAGTTTGACATTTAACGTGTTCTGCCAAAATAGTTACAACACGTACTTTGGAGGCGCTGATTAGATTTCCAAAATTTCTCGATGACTAGCCGGTTGTCGTTGTCGATACAAGTAGAGAAACGTTATATTATATTATGTAGTGTAGGCTTCCTTAGCAACGGGTTTTCAATAATGTAATCTAATTGATATTAGTCGCTATTTGCCAAATATGAGTACCTACATATAATGATTGATATGAGATTGACCATTTCATTGTCCAAATAAATAATACTTATTTTGTATCGAATTTGTTGCTAAGTATAATAAATAACCAAATCAAAATGAATAACTTTGTTTTTGGCCAGTTGTCAAAAAACAATATTTTTACGAATACATAGATTGATTACAAGGACATCCGATTTATCGGGTATTCATTATTTGAGGTAATTTTTCTTATATTATGATTATATTTTCAATAATCGTAATATTTTTGTACGTAATTCATCAAATTGTATGTAATCCTTAATTTGTTTTCTATTAAGTAAATTGCTAATACAAAATAGATGCACGTCAAATATTTCCGTTTCGGATCATAATATAATACAGAAACTGCGGTTTTGTTTGCGTGAATATCGGAATTTTCCTCGAAAGTGAAGAAAAGAATGCTGGTGGAATTTTCCACAGGAATTCCTTATTTTTTCGCAACAAAAAGTAGCCCTTATCATAGCTTGGGGATAAGCCTTAACGTTTTTATATAAAGCAAACGTCTTGGCTGTAAATGGGTGGAATCATTTCATATTTTTCTTTGTTTTGTGTCGGATAGTGGCCAAATCTTTTGTCTGCGGTTCAGCCGATCATAGATCTCTGTCTGAAAATAATACTAAGCCGTAATAGCTATTGTCTGATGACATGTTTTGAAGAAATACGTTTTACTGCAACATGCTCCGTTCGATTTTTTGACAAAATAAATTGAAATATGAGAACGTCTACAAGAATCAAAACCACGAATGTTTGGCTCAAGTGTCGCGTTTTCTATAGTTGAATAACTTCATTCATAAAATATTCGAAGGTTTCGGAAACCTGATGAAAACTAAAGTTTAAGTTTAGTTTGGGCTTGTATTAAAAGTTACAAGATTTTTAGATTCGGATCACAAGTTTCCTTAAATTGCTTTGCGTTAACCATGTCATGAGAATGCAACGCTTAAAAAAACTTGTAAGCCCAACGTTATCATAATAAATGATAGTTTATATAACAAGAGATAAACTATAATCATTCATATCTTAATCAACGTGTTGCCGTCAGTGTATTAGCACGTTACATTGATTGGTCGCCGTGTTCCCTCCAATATTGTCTTGTTAGACTTGCCTCTAACATAATAGATGACATGTACCGAGTCTAATATAAGATGTACGAATACATGACACAGTTTAGTCTGGGATTTGTGTTACATGTACTATATTTGTTATTAATACGGGTGTAGTATATTTTTGGCCAGTAAAGCTTATATTTTTGTATTGCTAGAAGTAGATTTTAGTGGTGCAGTCTTGAGAGACTATGAGATTGTCCGCGATACATTGAGGTAAGCCCCAAGGTAGAGGGGGCTATCTAAACCTATGCTCATCTTCCGGTCGGTCTCTTGTACTTGAACACGAAAGGTTTCAGATTATAACAAATGTATTGAAGTAAAGATTGTTTATTATAGCGAGAGATTTGCTAGAAATGTTTTATGACATGAGATTAATTATGTTTTAGCTGTATTAAGCTTTGTAAAATAACATCGTAACATATTAAACACCTCATGTAAGCATATTTTAAACGAAAACTCGAAGAAGGTCAATTGTTATATTACTTACTAGTATTATTAATTTTCAGGTTATATCCATGTGATATATTGCCTTAAAAATGATAACATAGAGCCTAATTAACACAGTGGTTGATGTAAACGCAAATACAAACTACAACCACTAATTAACCAACAAACATAATTTGTAACATAATTATTTACGAAATAATTATTTGTAAAATAATTATAATTATTTAACGTTCTTATGTTTCGTAACTAGTAGACACAAAAAGGATTTCAACTTTAGGCCCAGACAGAATTTACGACGACAATGTATGAATTATATTCAAGGATTGAAACACAATAGAGAGTTTCGTTTTCGCTTGAACAATCGAAGTAAGTCTCGCAAAGGGTCGTGGATGCTTTTGTTTTATAGAAATAAAACGTAATAGGTTACACGCGTTGTATAAATTGTCCTGTAAAACCTGAAATAAATACTAAGTAGTATTTTGTACTTGACGATTATTTGTTTTGTGATTCGGTTGTTTTATTGTATGTGTTGCCTCGTGGCAGATGAAGACGAAGGTCACGCAGGCACGAGTCATATTCATATGAAGTTAGCTAGTCTTGTTAATATACTGAAAATTATGATGATATACGCAGATAAAAGAAATAAGTTCTCCTTGGCTTCGGTACTAAGATGGAGTTGGTCTGTGTACAAATAGGAATGCCATGGATATTGTAAGTATCGCCAAACATCGCTTGCATAGAACGATTTTTGCGTGGTGTGACCAGTATCTCGATTCTCTACCACTATCGCAGCTATCAACATTTTGACATTTACAGTGTACTGCCAAAAAAGTTTCTACAACGCCCGCCAGAGGCGCTGACCGGATTTTCATACAAAATTTATCGGTGACAGGTCGGTTGTCGGTAGTTGATAGTGATAGAGAATTGAGCTACAGAGAACAATTTTTGCGCGACGGCAATGACTATCATACTTCGATCGCCCAATTAACAGATCAAACGATCGAGATCTCTCTGCATGTGCGTTGTTGTTGTGTGAACGAACCTTATATTTTATCGTAAAAATGAGACCGATAGAAAAAAATCGTAATATTAAATATCCCGTACGACACAGATTATTCTCTCATTACAGTACAAACAAATCGTGGAGCGTCAAAGGCAGATGTTCGTGATCACGGTAGCACTCGTATTAACTCGCGCCTGCAGGATATGAGCCAACATGATTGATTTGTACCGAAGCGGAGTGTTTGTGTCTGTAATTTGTGTTTTATGACATGTATGGATGGAGGATGTATATTTGTATGAATGCAAGTGAAAACACGGATTCGGTGGAGATTTTTGCAATGTAGGCTTTTTAGAGATTATGTGTAGTAAATAGTTGAAAGGAAACGGAGGAAATCTTTATCCAGCAGCGGCCCACATATCCCACTGCTGGGTAAAAACCTTCTCCGTTTATTACCCCTTTATTATTTGGTAATATTTTATTTTTTACCATTTTGACCATAATACCCTTTACATGTTATCACGTTATTCTACAACTCTTAAACTGTTTAAAACTGAAGACGTAGTTTACGGTGCAGATGGCATCTTTAAGTAAAAAAAGTTAATGTGTGGTTGATTCGTCAAAGTTCAATTTAAATAAACTTACCTGTAGGTGGAGTGATTTCTGGTAACCCTGTATATTTTTTCGACGTAATCCTGTCTGAGCCTAAGCCCTTACGTATTCAACAAACAGCACTTTTAGTATCAAATGATATTTTAATTAATCATTAATTCTAAACTTCCATGAGTTACATTTACATACTTAAACGATGAAAAGATACAAATAAATTATAACTAGGAACATAGGTATAGTTATTTACAATGATAAAAATTACTGAGAAAATAAAATTAAATATTACTTTAGTAAATACACTCGACTCGTTCTTTAGGAATTCTCCCAAACTTCTTAGAAAGTTCTAGTTTATGAAGAGCACTTGAAAATACAAGTATGTTAACAAATAAACAAAGGATTTGCTCCATATCACGAAACTGACATAAATTGACGGAGAAACGAAATAATAAAATACCAAGTCTGGCAGCCAAGCGGTCTACACAATATGAATCTGAGAGAAAATTAATATATTACTACACAAATATAACAGCTCTGAACAAATTCACAAGGGGAACAATGTGAATACATAAAACAAGCTGATTCGTTCGGCATACAAAACAATGCTTAGTTGTCAAAAGGTCAACACAGTATAACAAAGTTTTAACAACGATCCATCTCTCAATTCACAACAGAAGCAGAGGTACGACCACACCGTCTTTCTGTGTCTACAGTTTGAAAACTGCTCGCAGTACAATAGGAAAGTTTTCAATTAATATCACAGTTTCCGTATTTAAAAGTAGAACATTACAAACTTCACTAGTTAGTCTGTGAACTATATACACTTCACTACACGATTCAACTAGAAACAGTAAGTTCTAGATACGTCTGAACACTGGCTTTTATCTTGTTGTCACCCGAAGTAGTACTGTGCGTTGGAATATCGATATAAACTCCTCGTGTTAGAGTCCGTTTCAGTTTGTATTTGAACTCTGGGTAGAGTTTTGACCGCAACTCCGCGCCCTAACGTGCCATGCGGCATAGTTCGAAGAGGCATTTCTATGGGGAATTCGGCCACCTGTCCGTACATATTAGTGCTCACGTGTGGATACGTGTTCGGTACTGGTCGACCGACGTACTTATTGATTTTGGGACTAAGAGCAACGTTGGTGTATTGAATATCTTGCTTGATGCCTGAATCAACAGAGTCGACGGGTCCGGATAGGCTGGTTATGTTAATATCGTTGTCTACTTCGGATATGCTGTCGTTGAATCCATTGGGTATTTCGGTAGTGGCAGAGACGTCTGGCCCTTTTGGTTGGTCGGCTGTTTGTTTGTGCATCACACAGCGAACGACGCCGAGGATGGTGCACAGGAGGAGAGACACTGCGACGGCTGCGATGATATACACGTATATCATGTCGAATTGATCTGCTGAAGAAAAATATATATTATTCAAACGAAATAATGAGTCTTTATATTTTTCAAGACTGTCCAACCATTTTGATGGTTCTATAAATAAGGTGACCGAACTATTGCCGTATAATAATATGCCCCGGATTGTCCCAAAACATCAACATGGTAATCGTAATTGAGTGTCATGATCAGCAGTTACATACTACCACTGGGGCCAAAAAGTCAATGTTTATATTTGTACACGTAACTAAAGAGTTCATATTAAATAATAGCCAGAATTATGAATTTAACTTGAGGTCGGCTGTTTATCAAAAGTCTGCAAGGTGCAGTGCTATTTGGCGCTATTCCAGTAGCCGGACTGCTTAGTTCCCTCACATAAATTTTTGCATAACCTACGCATTGAACTTAAAAGTTTAAAGCGTCAGCTATTCTTCACTGGAGACTATCTAAAACCTCTTATTGGTCTCTTTTCAAAAGTTAAAATCTCAGCAGCGCTAACTTTTAAGCTTGTGTCGTACTTTTTATTCTAGAATGTGGCTAACTTCAAATGGGATCACTCATCCAGAATTTGAAGTGCCTCTGTTTAAATATCATATGTTAAGCGTTTGTATATTGTATTTATGTTGTTACTCGCCTCAATAATTGTAGATTAGCGACTTGGTCATGAAGTAATCATAACGTTCGTCTTTCCGTTGTTATTATAATTTACAAAGTCCGAAGAAAATAGAGAATTTAACTGCAAAAAGTTAAACAAATGCCATCATTTTACTTCAATAAATTATTATTATTATTCTAAAAAAGCGATTAAGAGTACAAAAACTAATCAAAAACTGTATATATTATAAAATAAATGAACGTTTAAAACTGCCTGTAACAAGTAAGTGAGGCCTATATTTCTCAAAAGGTAATATCACCTAAACACTTATCTCTGTTTACGCAAAGGGTAATTATGCATACTGCTGAGTCGCGCACGTAAACTTGCTCCGTTAAATTGGGTGGATTCAATAAAGACCCTTGAAATAACTAATTGTGTTCGTAAGAGCCATAAATTGCAATGCCATAGGATAGAATGTGTAATAGTTTGCATGTATTGTGTTAAGTAAATGTATGGTTTCGCTCGACAGTAGGCTTTTAGTGGGGCTGCCGCAATTTTGTTATCTGGTATATTAAATTAAACGTAGTGAGCATACATTACTTCTAATGACAACAGTTAAATATGAGAAAAAATTAACCATGTTACACTTTACCGTAGATACTAATTTGCTTTTGATAAAAATCATAAAGAACTAAGAATCCTTCAAAGAGTTTCCAAAGGTATCAATAATCGTGCTACAGGAAATAACTATGTAAAGATCAAATAAGGAATTTTATGCATGTAAGTGCACAATACATACAAATATGGTATACTAATCCTTAAAGTCGTAACAGATATCACTAGAGTTAAACCGATAGCCAAAATTGTCACTAGGCATTGTTCCAAATTGCCGACTGCTAGTGGAATAGAACTCACTACTAGCCTCAGTTACAACTGCCAACACCAATTTGATCGGTATTGTTTTGTACATGTTCAACGACCAGCCGTACCCCTGTCTATATTGTATGATGGGTAATTTATAAACTTGCCTCTGTGAACAGTATGTAGTATCAATATACTACTGCTTGCATCACAAGAGCAAGTGATAACGAGGACTCGAGTCAACTTGGGTTTTATAGTCTGATAAGTTAGTAAAGAGAATGGCAGGCACGATTTATTTAGAGTGTAATTATTAATCCGCGTATTTTCTATGAAAATAAATTGTACCAGACAAGCATTCCTGCATAAGAAAGTGGGTGAATGTCGTTTTAAATCCAGAATTTTGCTGACTCTCTACTAAATAATACTAAGATTGCGGACTGTAGTTCTTGAGATTTCATTAAAAAAATCCTGGAGTTAATAATTTGTTCTACTACTATAGGAGGTACGTTCGGGATGTTAAAAAAGTACCGCTTCTATTAAAAAAAGATATTCAAATAACTTGAGATACTCACTCAGTCAAAATTATTACTGTCCCTTGTTATAATTTAAAAATTCGATAAGAAAAAAGTTATTTTGGCTCTAGGTATTAGTCTGTTACATTTACACGTTTAAACTGCAGAATTAATCTGCTAAAATCGAACGAATCAAATTACATTCCGAGTATAAAAACTAGAAGCGCGTAATCACATTTTAACTACAAACGCTTTCTTGTTAGAGGTGTACCATAAGCCTTAGAGTTTCGAAGAGGATATTGCCATATAATCGTGTGAGGAACTAGTTTCAAAGCTGTTTACCAAAGGGAACGGAGGAATGTTTAATGTATCTAATTTAGTTGTGAGGTCTGTCTCAGTGCGAGAGAATTGGCTTCACCATACAATTGTGGTCACATTGAGATGTTTGTGTCACGTGATCTTATGAATAATTCATATTGTTTGCAATGTTTTGTTTTGGTTGAATGTATTTTTGATTGGATGTAATGTAGGTAGGTAGGCATGGTTAGACAAATTTGGAGAAACTCTATAATCATAATAAGACGTTGTTTGCAAAAGTTAATTGAACAGTTGCGCACTTTTAAAACATTTTCAAATTATTCAATTTAAAGTTAAGGCCAATTTTATTAATCTTTCACGCCAAAACAAATAGAAAACACTACTAAATAACCGACTTGCAAAAGACCGACAATCTTTATATCAGAGAAAAAGAGGAACGAATACATACGAGTATAAACTTGAGTTAAATTTCTCAAAAACATTGATTTCTTTCTTTATGACAGTTTCAAAATAATTTTCACTCTCCTGCTCAACCAGATTACTACACGTATTTATGTATATACATACCATCTTTAGCCAAATGATGTCTCGGAGGTGATGCAGAAGGTTGTTCCTTGGTGATAGTGGTGTCGTTTAGACTGGTGGACATGGAAGGTCTTTGTGGTGGAACTGCTGCTACTGCTGGCGCCGGAGGTACTGCTGACTCTCCCCACCAACGGTCGTTGGTCTCATCTGAAACAAATTAGCACGTTAGTTTTGTGGACCTTACACTGGTTGCTGTCTTATTTTGTGTTTATATTTATCCGTCTCAAAATTGTGTGATATTTGTTAGGTAGGACCAAATATCTTTAGAAGAATTTGATTCTTAGACACATACTTTTGGTTATAAAAGTTATTAAGGATAAACACTAAACGATGTGACGAACGATTTGGACACCGATCCGAAAAAGTGGCAGGAAATGGCTGACGATAGAGACCGTTGGAGGAGTTCGAAGGAAACCTTTGCACGACAAAGGTTAGAAAATAAAAAGCCTAAATTATAATAATATCAATAAACCTTATAGAAGTACTATTTCTTTCCAAGTATTAAGTGTTACTTAACGCATTAAGTAATACGAAAGTGTATCATAGTTTAACGACACAAATTAAGTGTATACAAGTCACCAAATCTGTTCCGGAAACGTATGCATCGAAATACAATTTACCAAAACGCTTTTGTTAGATAAATTTCCTCATAATATTGCTCCCTTCACAAATATAAAAGATGAACTATCCTCAAAAGGTTTTTTATTATCTTGTTCGATCCTTCAAAGTGGCGAAAAGAAATTGAGATATTGAGAAACACTTGAGATTGATAAATATAAAGTATGAAGAGCCCTTAGTGAAAACAACGCAGACATTGCATGCAAAAAATATCTTAAAAATATAAAAAAAAATATGAAACCTTTAATTTTTTTTTTGTTGCTATCGATAATTTATAAAACACGACCTCAGACACAATGGACTTGCATACATATATACGTAAAATCACGCCTTCTTGCCATATGGAGGTAGGCACAGATCAGAGAACACCACTTGGTACGATCATTACAAACTTCTTTTGCTTCATTCTCATCCATACATCTTGTTATACAGGACCGCTGGTTACGAACACGGTTACGCACCTAACCTTTTTGCTAGACATCACCGATACACTAAGATTTCTAGAGTGAGATTTACAATTTTAAAAAGTATTTTTCAATATCCATTTAAATTCATAGAGTAGTAAATAATAAAATTAATGTAACCCATTAATTTCCCACTACTGGGCAAGAGGTCTTCTGCCGTAATAAGGGAGAGGTTAAGCCATGAGTAATGAGTAGTAGTATAACAGCATTAAAATTTAATTCAGTTTTTAATAAACATCCAATTTCTAATAAAGCAGATGTCTACCGATAAAACAAGAAATCTATGAAAGGTTCGTTAATAAGTTTGAAAATGTTTTCTTTGAAGTTTTCTCTTGAAGCGAAACTTAATAACCGGATATCGAAGACAAGCAACTGTAACATTTCAATGAAGGAAGCAATTGCCTTCGCTGCAAACTTGTTACGTTATATCTTCGACAGATATTAATAGCTTTGTGGATAACATTATATATATCTTACTGGGGAAAATACTCATTTGTAGGATTGATTTGATTTGCAGTCAAATAGATCGAATGACAAGCTTAAACTTGCAGAGGTTAAGATATTCTATAATTGAATCTTTTAGTACCCATTTAAGTATTCACTTGACCTATTTTGTAGAGTATTTAAAAACCAAAGTATTTTGAGGTTCTGCAATTTCTAAGATTTATTGTTTACGATTCTAACTTCTACTCCACAAAATGTCGCTCCCTTGCGTATATATACACATTTGCTTAAGTCTATGTAGAAATACAAGTCGTGTTTTACTTCCATTTCATAATTACCCCTAAATTTTATTAGCCATTACAACTTTCATAAAATACGTCTCTCTGTGAGAGGCCTACTCCACAGTGAACTGAATAATTTCTTAATCTCTGAGATAACATTCTGCGAAATCATGAAAACAAACCGAATCTTGTCGAAACGCTGCGTCATTTTTGCACTAAACCGTACTAAGAACATTACTAATAGAGTTAGAATATGAGTCGTCACGAACGGCTGTCGTCTCAAGAAAACCTTTTATCCCATAATCCGTTTTTACACTGACAAAGCAAAGAACCGTCCTGACACGGAGCCAAACAAATCCTCGTAGATTGCACAAGTCCAAATTAAGAGCGGATTAAGCAAATTTCTTCGTTTGTGTCCCGTTTCCATACACTTTGAATGTTGAATAATACACTTAACGGGAATGATTTTGATTGTAATCTTATGCTTACTGCGTAATTTGTTATTATTTGATAGAAATTGATTGATAGATTGGAATAAATTGATTCCATCTTTCAATAGCGTAATCACAAAATAGTTACTCAGGCAGGAAAATAGTGAAAAAGAAAATCTTTTATCGAATTTCGGTACTAATAGCACTTATCTACAGATCCCTAAAAAGAAACGTTTTTAATCATTTTAATAAAATTTGCCTACCAAATCCCTTAGCTGAAATCTCAGCAAAATATCTAGGCTTTAAAAATTATCTTCGTCTGCAGACGCACTCTGCTGCTAATATTCACTATTACGAAGTCTTTTATTAATACGGAGAGACATCAAACGCGCTTTCTTAATGTGCCAAGTACTTGTCAAGCTTACGACGAAAGAAGTTTGAAACATATTTTTCATTTTAGCAGGACTTGGTCCGTTTGTTAGTACTATTGCTTATTTTGCAGAATATTTTCCGGTTTATTTTAAACAAGACAATAATATATATTGTTAGAGTCAAGCTTCAGTACAAATTGAATTCTTCAATAAATTAAGGACACATTTGTTTTCAATTAATTTTGCCGAAAATATGATTGGTGTTTGTAACAAAAACAATCAATCAACTAGGAGCAATTTGCGGAAAAAATGACCTTCATACTTCTATTCGATATCAATATTCAGACTTGGCTTATTATTATGATTAGATTATTATTACAGGGGCGAAATAGAATCTATTTCTTTACTAAAAATATTATCTTTTAGGTGAAGTAAACACATAATAAAACTATGATTATCTTTCAAAGATATGATTGTTTTGACCAAGTTAAGCAAGATATTATAGTTTGCTAAGAGTATAAGCCAGATTTAGGAAAAATAGTTTCTACGACGCCTGCTAGAGGCGCTGAATCGATTGTTATACAAAATTTCTTGATAGCTAGCCGGTTGTCAGTAGTCGATTGTGGTAGAGAATCGAGTTACAGTAGCAGTGCCTCGATTCTCTTCTTCTATCGACTACTGACAACCGAACTGTCATCGAGAAATTTTGTATGATAATCGGATCAGCGCCTCTGACGGGTGTCGTAGGAAACATTTTGGCAGTAAGTACATTCTAAATGTCAAAATTCGATAGCTAGCCGGTTGTCGGTAGTCGATAGTGGTAGAGAATCGAGGTAAGGAAGGGAAACCGAAAACGTAACTAACACTACGCCAAGAGAATTTATACTCTTCTAAGATTGCTCGTCATTGAGATTTATCCGTGGCAAGTTTACTACACCACCTTTATGTGTTAGCTATAAAACTGTACTTCGAGAGTTTCCATTCATGAGATTGTTGCCAACATTGGCTTTATAGTTTTCCCTCCCAGTTTCCTTGTTTAGGGATACCGTGATGATCGTAATTTGTTTAACTACTTCAAAGGGTTTGTTTGACCTATTATCTTGATCGCCGCTATTAGGAAGTCGATCATTGCTGTCAGTGTTGCTGCTTAGAAATTATACTGAACAATTATATTGTGATATTGAGTGAGATATTTTATTGTTGTTTTGAAATTATTATGTATTTAAATTTGGTCTTGCTTCAAATTTATGTATATTCTAATGTTTATACAGGATATTTATACATTCTAAATCTGAGAATATTTTACGAAATATATTATACAAGACAAGAATACACATTATGTTATGGTATCGTTAATATAAATATATAAACTGAAAATTCTGTCTGTCCTCTATGATGTCTGTCATAAGATATAACGAGAGAACTTGGCACAATTGAGGTCTTAAGTCTTCCGTAAATATATTCCTTGTCCCCTCCATTTAAGAAATATGTAGGATCTCATTGTTGTTGCTCATATTTTTTCGGAGACACAAAAATATTTTCCCCTCGTCTTTTATATTACTGAATATTGTTATTTCTGATTATTTTCCCACAAGAACAATAACCTATTTCGCTAAATAGTTTTGACCTACAGAACTTTTAGATGTTATAGAAGTAGAACAAAAATATTTTACAAAATAGCTTAAGTTTCAAGACAACAATTTGTTATTTTTTTTAAATACCACAGACGGGAGATACAAACACTTTAATTTAACAAGAGTCTTATCTGTCGGATTTTAACAAAAAACTAATTTTATCTTTTGAAGCAGCTACTTCTGTTTCCAAGCACCAAGTGCCTGGTCCCTTAATAAGTTCAAAAAAACATAAAAGCACTTACCGACATCATCGTGCTCAAGATCGGACACGTCGTGAGCAACCTCGTCCTCTTCAGGGGCACTCTCGTACTTCTCCTTTAGCACCGTACGTGGAACTACAAAAGAAAATGCACTTTAAACACCTACAAATAAAACACATTTCAACTTGTTACAAATTACTCTAGGATTCATCAAGGGGATGTTAATTTTAGACTTTAGGGTGCTTCGCGTTTTAGAGTATTTTTATTTTTCAAGTGCGACAGACGCTTTATGTGGCGTAGAACAAGCAGTTTCAGTCGAACGTGACCCGTTATCTTTGGCGGCTTTATTTTTTCACTAAATCCCCGCTATTTTATATTATCTCGAGATTTTATTTTGGACTCTTATTGAGTTTCGGAGACGGAGGTTTGACAGCTTTATATACGTTTGTGTTCGTCGATTTATATTTTGTACAACAGTAGGTACTTGTAAAAGAAATATTTGAATAGATAAAACGCCGAAGGGAATGACGAATTCACGAAATGTATTTTGTTGAAGACGTTTCGGAGGGACGACCTTGCTTGTAAAATAAAAAGGTTATCTTTTGATACTAGTGGAATTAGATTAAAAGTATTGAAAACGCGCCGTAAACTGATTCAATGGATTGTATAAAATAAACAGTTTGGATGATTAATATAACAATAAGCTCTGTAATGCCTTTTGGAATGTATTTGAATATTATTTTATGTTACGAAATTGATGAATGAAATTTTCATAATATCTCTTTGTTATTTAAACTAAAATATATCGTCACCCAGAACTTTATAGTTTCTCACAAAGACCACCTGCTAATTTTCAATTTACACGCAATTTAATGTATAACAACTACTTATTTTCAATATTGTTATTAATATTAAACTAGCCTACATACTAAAACTACCTACTACTTAAACCAAGTTAATCTCTCACACAAAAAAAACTTCTTAGAAAAACATAGTTTGTTACTAACTCCATTTAAAAAATTAACATGCAAAATTAATCAAACAAGATATTCAATCTTCAAAGAAACATCGTGCTTCGGATCTTAAAGACGGCGTCAGATATTAATTAATTCTAGTCAATCTACAACATCTCATTTAAGAAGCCTTATAACAACACAACACAGACCTAGGGTTCAAGTATCTTTACTTTGGTTCTATTAAATAGACTATTTTAGACTCATTAACGACAGAGAGGCAAAATTGACGCTTTGTAAATGTCGACGTTTTTAGTAAGCATTTATGTTATTTATAGTGTACATACCTACTTTTGTAGAAGACGTTACCGTTTGTATTACCATTGTATCGACTGAAATATCAAAACGTACATTTAACAGTCTTACTGTTATTTTACTAGATAGTAGGTCGTAGTTTTTTTATTACATTGTTTAAATTTTATGTTCCTGGTTCTGGTAAATAGTAATAGAATCAGAACTATGATTTGAGTCGTTCAGAACAAAATAGAGCAGGTTTATTAGGTCATTGATAATACTATAAAACGGGTTAACGGAACCACTAAATTTTCTTTAAACAATATTTTTTAAAGCTACAATAAATCATCAAATATATTTGACAAATCCAATATATCCAAGCAAATAAAAGAAAATAACATTCCCAAAATAATGAACGTTGAAATATTACAATACATTCCCGAAACGGAACGTAATTTAGCATTCTTCGGAAACGAATATTTCTTGAATGCAGTAAACATGCCCCAAATAAGTATAAATATTCTTACGAGTACTATAAGAGGTTAACTGAGAGAAACGGGCTTCTATATTGCTCGTATTCGTTATGTTAGGGGCCTTGTAATACTTGTGCACTATTAGGTACAGCCCTTAAGCCTAATACATGATGCTATAAGCTTACAAATTGGGCCTACGCATTTGTCGGGTCAGAAACATTTGTACAACATATACAAGTATTATAAATGTAGACATAGTTTAGCTCATATAAATGGAATTTATTTTAAAATATAGTAGCCAATCACGAAGAAATCAGCTGCGTCAAGTACCATCAAAATAAAAGCTTCAATCAGATAGTCGAATGTGTCAAAAGCCTTACTAAAATCTAAAACGGCTCTCTACAAAAATGTGTCATAAAACTGGCCGGTTGAAAAAAACAAAAGAACTTTGCAAACTGGTCTAGGCAGCTAGATTATTCGATCCTGGCTATACTATTCATATTTCAAAAACATAAATAGTTTCAAAGAGGACAAAGTATTGGAAACTTTTCAGCCTAGCTTTTCTGTATAAAAGCATCGTCAAACAGTTCGCAACGCTGGTACGGGAGGTATTTTCTATTATCCACGGCCCCATTAGCAAACTGAATTGTATCGGAAATAATATTGGTGCTTCTCGATGCAAATTATTTCAGTTATCTATGCCAGTAAACTGCATTTCAGTAAGTTTTATTATGAGGTGTTATTTTAATGTTTTGCGACTATACTTAAAGTGTTTTTATAACTTAATGTGGTTTGATACGGCTTTTGTTAATCAAAAATGTGTGCTTTTCATTCAACTTTTAAAAAGATTTGAAACTGCGGTGCACCATAGCATCAAAAGAATTCCCAAAAACGTCCCCTTAAATCTCAAATCAAAGGAGCACCGAGAAAAAAAATAATGAAATTCTGTCGCCGAATCCAATTCAGTTACGTAAAGTCCCAAAACATTCAACCCTTTTCACCCTCAATAATTGAATGAAAGAGCTCAGGCACACAATTGATTCCTTGGTCGATTAGCAGTTCCACCGATGGTTATATATCGACATTAACGAGATCCCGATCCAGTCAACTGTTCGGAACAATCGTTAAACATCATTGACAAACAATCCGGATGGAATCAAAGCTGGTAAAATGTATTTCCTGTCTCTGATCAACTATTAATCTGTTGACGGAACAAGGACTGTTCAAACTAAGTCAATATTGTTTCTAGGTCTGCAATTTTACTTGAATCTCAAGTTAAGGTTTTGTATCTCAATAAAGGGTATACTGCCTGTAGTATTTTTCAATTATTCTATGATAAATTTTGTTTTTGTTTACTTATCTAATCAATTTGACTGGCGAATCAAAATAAGCGTTAGTTAATGACTTATGATCAATTCTTATTTATCGATCAAGCATCCGATCATAATTTGTTTTATCACAAAAATATCTTTGAGACAAATCTAATACCACTCATAATCTCAACAATATAACTCAAATAGACGCTGATTACAACGAAAACGATTTACGAACAATTGTTACCAACATTTCGGGCCGCGTTATAACCTAATCTGACATTGAACTGACGTCAGAGGATATAGTACTCAAGATTCAAGACACCCACGTCCCTGTTCGGTATAATACGATAACCGTGGAAATTATAATTAGGTAGCGTGTGGATTTACTTAGGCGAAGTAATGCGAGTAATGATGATAATGGATACTGATGTAATGAATTGTTCTAGGTTATTCGCGTCTAATTTGATTAGGTACTTGATGAGTTCAGTTATATTATTATGTATATCTCTTGCTGTATGAAATCTATACTAATATTATAAAGCGGAAGAGTTTGTTTGTTTGTTTGTTTGTTTGTTTGTTTGAACGCGCTAATCTCAGGAACTACTGGTCCGATTTGAAAAATAATATATATATGTTATATTTTAATATATGTTGATTGACTATATATGCCGTTCTTCTAACCTTGTATTTGCTACATTAATGTTAAATTTCGGAGTGAGCAAGGCTTTAAGATTTCCGACAAATCTTAAGGCAAAGTCCAAAATGTACTGAGATCATTTTTCATTTTGTATTTTTACCATCATGTGATTGTTTTCGATAGCCTCTTCTGTTGAAAATTGGTCCATAGATAAGCCTTTATCTACAATTTTTAGTCATAACGAAAAAAATGTGCACTAGAAGTTCAGTGTTTTCTTTAAGAAACAAACCTTATTGCAAGAGAAACCAAGCTTTAAGAACGTTTATCAACAGTAACGCAATTCTCGTTATGAACTTTCGTACGTTTATACATTTCATATAACTTCGCGATACAAATCTCATTTTCAACGAGTAAAGCAAACACGTGGTCACGTATTCATACAGCAGGTACAAGTTTACAAATAGTAATAACATATGCAGATACCTGCAGTCTGGCAACATGCCACGAACATTAGCTTAACGACGTTAAAACTATTTTCACCACTCTCAAATATTCATGTTCCATTTTCATCGGGTTTCTAAGTATTATTAATTTATTTGGAAGTTTTGTCGTAATTGTAAGTTTTGGGATTATCGCCCCCTAAAGAGATTTGGAGTGGACGTCTCGGTTTATTGCTCATAACTAGAGGTACTTGGGTTTGGTTAAGTGCATTTTGGAAATCGTTACGCGACTGCTTACTTTCAGGTAATAACGGAGAATTTAACCTAAAATTTGTGTGTATTAGAATATTATAAACGTGAAAGACTGTCTATTTGTTAAACGACATTAAGAACGAAGATAGTTGAAGATCCGTGGTCAAACAAAGGTTCCTTTTCTTCACACGATCGGAGCCTTGCTATTCAGTTGTTTCAAAAATGTTCCTACCTAAGATTCAAGGACATTATTGCCTCCCAAAATAAAACCAGCTATTATGAGAAGATCCTGTATATTAACTAAAGGATAACGTTAGGTTTCTATCAGCTCGTGGAAGTAAGATCAACCGCTGTAACTAACCGTAGTCAATATTGCTAAGCTGTATCCAATCTTGGGAGATATTCTGGTGCGTCTAAAGACCTGCCTTGGCGTGTGTCGTTGGCATGTTAACAGATTACGCTCACGAACAATCAAGGAGGATCAACCCCTGTAACGTAGTGCTGACAAGAAACACTTAGGAGAATGACCGCTCTGTACTAGACTTGTACTGCATGAATATTCTCTTCGGCTTGAAATATTGCTCGTTAGGTCAGACACTGCCAAAGTAGCTATTAAGCTTAACAAACGTGTTATTGTTACCTATCTATTTATCTATCGTATGGTTAGTGGTCAACCTAGTGTCAAAGTTGTTCAAGCCGCCCGAAAGGCCTTTGACATGGCTTACCGACTGTTATCTTAATCGACAACAACCAGGACTGACTTTTTACGTGCCCTCCGAAGCACAGAGACGCCCAGTTCTAATACCATAATCCTGTGGTATGGATGCACTAATGGAGATGTGATTATACGAAAACAATGTTCTGCATAACGATCGTAAGAGACTTAACAATACTAAATACAAAAGTACCTCTAATAAAAGACCTCAGGCCATTAGCTTTCGACAAAGGAATTTACTGTCGAAAGCACTACATCGATTAACATAATCTAGTTGTGTACGAACGGCCAATTGACGCAGTTTACTACTTAACGAAACCAAACTAACACACGTTTCACGATTTCGAGTAATATAACTGATGCAATTTCATCGCGCAATTACAACACCAACGGAATCTGAATACGGTATTTCGGTTTACTATCTATGCAGTCGTTGTGCATAACTAATTAGGAATCCTGAATCCATGAGCGGTGATTGGTTTTGATTGTGCGGCTCAAATTAGTAAAAGTAAGACTGTAGTTTTTTAGGTTATTTTCAGTAAGGCGTAAAAATTCGTCCTTGTATCAATGAATTTTATGATAACATCAAAATTGCGAAAAAATACTAAAGTTAAAATTTTTGAGATAAAAAAAGAAACCAAATTGATCCTAATATGAAATTTTAAGAAAGACCAAGCCTTAAATACATATGCCATCAAAAACATCCTGTAAAAAACCTCAAGTCTCGCAGCGTAAAAAGTGGTGAGATCTATGTAATACCAAGTCGATTAATCTGTTTAGTCTCTACTGAAAGGACCTTCTGTCTTAAGTTATTACATAAGTTATTATCATGCCAATATTAAAAATATTTCACGTTTAAAACAAATAAATCGACCTGGCCATCGCATAATTTGATTATTAGTATGTACCACACTGCACAGCACGACGGGCCAGCAACCGAAATCCTCACTAGGGTCCTTCCGAATATAATAATTGAGATGAGTATCTTAAAGAAAATAATGCTCCTGAAATTTTAATGGCGAATTTGTGTTTTCATGCGATGACCAAGTCGATTTATTTGTTTTAAACGTGAAATATTTTTAATATTGGCATGATAATAACTTATGTAATAACTTAAGACAGAAGGTCCTTTCAGTAGAGACTAAACAGATTAATCGACTTGGTATTACATAGATCTCACCACTTTTTACGCTGCGAGACTTGAGGTTTTTTACAGGATGTTTTTGATGGCATCTCACTTCTTTTTGTAAAGCGAACATAAGTCCAATTTGTATGGAAAGACGGTTATTTTTTTCATAATTCAACATATTTTCCTATTGAAATGTTGTTCAGTTTCATGGGCTAAACACCTTTAAGTTATGCCTCATACAGTAGGTACCTATGTACACCTATTATTTTCTATTATACTACAGTAATAATTAATTCATTAACTGCAAATGTAACCTTGTAATCCTATATAAATGTATAAGATTACAAAGTTATTCCTGCAGTTAATGTATTTAGAAAACTGGACTGAAATTAGAAAATATTGAAATTTTCCCATGATTAAGATACTAAATTCTATTTGTATTCTAAATTTGAAGCTTCTAAGTCTGCTAGAAATGCCTTAGACTTTTGATGATCGGTGAGTCAGTGAGTCAGTGAATCAGTGAGTGACAAAATTCAAAACTTTAACAAGTTGTCATTCTTAAAGTACTGGTTCAAATTGACTGAAATTTTCAATATACCTTGTTCATACAATGACTGATAAGTCGCTAAAAATTCAGGCTTCTTGTTTTATCCACAACGAAATTATAGGGGGTCGAAAATGGCCTGAATTGCTTCGAGAAAAGATGGTACGGCCGTGCCGCTTTTTTTTGCTCGACTTGCGGGGGCACTGCCGTGCCCCCAGATAAACATAAACTTTGTTGTTTTCACGAAAAATACAAACAATCTTTCACATTTACAAAGCGTATACAGATTTCGCAAAATTATTATGTAAACATAACAAATAGCTACTTCATTACACTAACTTCTTTATGGAAAAGTTATACTACAACAGAAAAACCTAGCATTGCACAATAATATACCAAACTGAGTACTCTGTATTGATTTATTTAAAAGAGAAGTCGTTGTTAAGTCTGAAAACTAGTCGAGATTTAATCCAAGATCGGGTTCTTTACTGTTCCTCTTCAGTGAAAATAGTACCGTCTGGTGTTTCAAAATACATATTCAAAGGACTTACTGATGCATCATGTATTATGTTTAAATGCACCCTTAGAAAAATAGAAATAGGTGCTTAAGAATAGTGTAGGTGTATACTAATAGTAGGCGTAATGGGAAGATCTTACTACTTATACGTTTGTAATGTTTTTACAGCAAAAATAGACCTTGGCTCATTTTGATGAAAATTTCATATTTTTTTCGAGTGACTGAAATAGATACGAAAGTTTTACATAATTATATACGAAAGTCATCATGATCATTGGTTTGCATCTATTTGTTGCATATTACTGTACTTACTTAACTATAAAATTACGACAACGATATATTTCACTCATAATTTCACACTTTTCAAACACTTTATTCAATTTTAACTTTCATATTTCCTATACGTTTTCAAAATGAAACATTTAAACACATCACACATAACATATAAATAAAAAATACAGGAGAAAGCTCTTAACAATAATATGAGAAAATGAAAGTATTTTCACAAGATTATTTCTGTACGCCATGACAGCTTTCATATTTATTTGATGACAACGTCTGTGGCGAAATTATTAAGTAATAATCATGTCCATGCCAAGTGAAGTGCTACTGGGGGTATATTCCCGGTGTCCACCCCCTGCTTGTCCACCCCGGGTGGACAGAGACACAAATCTTTTAAAGAGTTCTCGGTGTCCACCCCTGGGGGACAGTGAGAATTAATTTTAAATTATTCCCGCTGGCCACCCCGCGTGGACAAAAACACGAGTTGCATATTACTACTCTCGATGTTCACCGCCGGTGGACAAAGCCACTGCTTAAATAAACATTCTCAATGTCCACGCTTGCTGGAATTGGGTGTAAATAATTATAACAAAATTAATTAAGTAGATATATAGTTTAATCATATTATCAACATCTTTTACTTTTGCAATCTACACAAATAATTATCACAATAGGTATTAATCAAAGTCACAGAAAAATCTTTACATCCTCATCCTTTATGTCCATTTACGTCCCCATTGACAAGTCCCATTCGCATGTCGTGAATAAAATGATCACTTAAAATATATTTTTTTACGTTTATTGTTATAACTTATACCATGGTTTAATAAGTGCCGCAACTTAGGGTCAATCAACATTATATAGGAAAACACACAATAGATAGTGTACCTACTTCTATTTACCCTAGAGATGTTGATAATATGATTAAACTATAAACCTACTTAATTAATTTTGTTATCTGGGGGCACGGAAGTGCCCCCGCAAGTCGAGCAAAAAAAAAGCGGCACGGCCGTAACATCCTTTTCTCGAAGCAATTCGGGCTATTTTTGACACCCCTATAATTTCGTTGTGGATAAAACAAGAAGCCTGGATTTTCAGCAACTAATCAGTAATTGTATAAACACGGTATATTTAAAATTTCAGTCAATTTGAACCAGTAGTTTAAGAATGACAACTTGTTAAAATTTTGAATTTTGTCACTCACTGATTCACTGACTCACTGACTCACCGATCATCAAAAGTCTAAGGTACTTCTAGCAGACTTAGAAGCTTAAAATTTAGAATACAAATAGGGTTTAGTATCTTAATCATGGGAAAAATCAAATATTTTTTTAATTTCGATCCAATTTTTTAAATACACCAACTGCAACAATAACTTTGTAATCCCATATAAATGTATAAGATTACAAGATTATATTTGCAGTTAATGAATTATTATTACTGTAGAAAATAAAATAAATAGGTGTAAATAGGTACCTACTATATGAGGCATAACGGGAGGGGTTATAGGGTGGGTAAGGGTGTTTAGCTCATGAAACTGAACAACATTCCCATAGGAAAATATGTTGAATTATGAAAAAAAAAACGTCTTTCCATACAAATTGGACTTATGTTCGCTCTACAAAAAGAAGTGAGATGCCATCAAAAACATTCTGTAAAAACCTCAAGTCTCGCCCTAAAAAGTGGTGAGATCTATATAATACCAAGTCGATTAATCTATTTAGTCTCTACTTAAAGGACCTTCTGTCTTAAGTTATTACGTATGTTATTATCATGCCAATTTAAAAAAAAAAACCTTTAAAACAAATAGATCGACTTGGTCATCGCAAGAAAACACAAATTTGCCATTAACATTTCAGGAGCATTAACTTCTCGTCGTGCTGTGTAGTGTGATACATACTAATAATCAAATCATGCGATGGCCAGGTCGGTCTATTTGTTTTAAAGGTATTTTTTTTTAAAATTGGCATGATAATAACATACGTAATAACTTAAGACAGAAGGTCCTTTAAGTAGAGACTAAATAGATTAATCGACTTGGTATTATATAGATCTCACCACTTTTTAGGGCGAGACTTGAGGTTTTTACAGAATGTTTTTGATGGCATAATTATTTACACCCAATTCCAGCCAGCGTGGACATTGAGAATGTTTATTTAAGCAGTGTCTTTGTCCACCGGCGGTGAACATCGAGAGTAGTAATATGCAACTCGTGTCTTTGTCCACGCGGGGTGGCCAGCGGGAATAATTTAAAATTAATTCTCACTGTCCCCCAGGGGTGGACACCGAGAATTTTTTATAAGATTTGTGTCTCTGTCCACCCGGGGTGGAAAAGCAGGGGGTGGACACCGGGAATATACCCTACTGGGGAGCTATCAGGTTGTTTCAGCTGACATCAATTTAAAGCCACTATGCTGTACATTGCTTTCTCCCTTAGATTATAGCGTATAACACGTTGTGGAGGAACGAGGCGATCGTGTTCCTCCAACCAAAGGGAGGATCCTCCGACCAGGCGAGGTGATCGTGCCTGGTGGGCCTAGGCTGCCCGACTGTTGTAGTCGGGAACTTGTATATATAGTCAGTTGCCGTGCAAACTTCGATAGCGCGATTCAGGACTTGTGACGTCAGTCACACTGCGCGTGGTGGTTGGTTGCGCGCTGGTCCTAGTAGATGTCGCTGTATGTAGCGAGCCGCTACATCACTCCCCCTCAGACCGTAGGTCGATCTTCTCTTCATGTCAGTCAGTCTCTCCAGTGCCATGCATTGATGAGTTCCAGTGAGTCGGAACTCGAATTCCGCTAGTCCCAGTGCGTCGGAACTGTATGCCGCTAACTCCAGTGAGTCGGAGAGGTGCGGTGTGCGGTGTGCGGTGAAGTGTCCCCAGTGAGTCGGGGCGAGGTGCTTGTTGTCTGCGGTGAGTCGAGACGAAGCGTTGCGGTGCCCTGGGTGCGTCAGAGTAGCGTGACGATGATGCCCAGGTTGGATGCCGCTGAGGCCGTAGGGTATGCCAGTCATGTGCGTGAGCGACATGTTCGTGGAGTGCCCTGGTGTGGCCGAAGATGCTGGCTGGAGTTGTACGACTGCTGCTGTAGGAGTGAGGAGTGATGAGGGTGCGAAGGTTTGCTGCTGCTGGTCTGCTCTTCGTGAAGGCTGCTTCCAATCACGTCGGGGTCACCACTGTGGAGGAACGAGGCGATCGTGTTCCTCCAACCAAAGGGAGGATCCTCCGACCAGGCGAGGTGATCGTGCCTGGTGGGCCTAGGCTGCCCGACTGTTGTAGTCGGGAACTTGTATATATAGTCAGTTGCCGTGCAAACTTCGATAGCGCGATTCAGGACTTGTGACGTCAGTCACACTGCGCGTGGTGGTTGGTTGCGCGCTGGTCCTAGTAGATGTCGCTGTATGTAGCGAGCCGCTACAACGTTAAGGCAACGCAGTAATGCACTGAATAGTGACCATCAATTTGACGAACATCGTCAACTGAGATAACCCCTGATTTGTTTAGATATAAAATTAAATATAAAAACCAAATTCTTGTAGTTATTATTATGCGTCTCAAGACATGAACCCTCCCTCCCTCATTTCAGGAAGAGGGGCAACAACCTAATCTTTAAAAGCCACCATTAATCCATCTTCTAGAGTTATTTTTAGCCGTATCTTTGAACATAATTATCAAAGAACTAGTCGAATGATACTCGCTAAGGCTTTTTATAGACTTCTTTGAGTGAGATAAGATCAGAAATTTGAGGCGAAAGTTCTACTTAGTTCCACATTCGTCTTGTAAAGAGACTTTTTCAGTAAATAGTTGTTTTAGGTCTACTTTATACTCGTGATTCAATATTTGCTAAGACTATAAGTATTCATAATGTGGGAGTTTAAAGTACTGGAACAGGAGCAAAGAGCAGTGGCAAGAATAAAATTAAACATCATAGAGCATTAACTGGCAACTTATGAGTGTAAGTGGGCAATATATGGGCAATTAAGTGCCACCAGCACCTGGACTAATGTCGCCGAATGGCTTTCTGTAACGACACTCACAGTTTAACTTGATACATCTATACATAATTATCCCATTTGTTTTGATAGCAGCCATTTAAAATAATGATGCATTTCCTCCGGTGTTTTGAGAGAATGGCTCTATCGATCTGTGTTTTGTGTACGCTTAGAATTGTATGGAATATGAAAATGTTGCTGACTAAAATTTTGTTTGTTAATAACGGTTCATCAATTAACGAAATTGTTTATTGTGTTTGAATTTGGGCGAAAATATATTAATTTAAATGAATTACATATGACTTCTTTATTTTCTTTTTAAATGACCACTCTTGCACTAAGGTTTGCTCTTATGTCGCGGGGACTTTAACAAACATGCAAACAACGGACACAAAGTACAACCAGACCCAAAACAACTATTTGTGGATCGCACAAATAATTGTTCCATGTGGGAATCGAACCCACGACCTCCCGTCGCGATAGTAGTGGCGTTGCTAGTAGTGGCGTGTAGATAGAGGTAGATAGATACATTTTATTCATATTTAATTGCAATATTAACAAGGAAAAGGTAATGACAAATTACAATACCTATAAGTGCTGCAATAAAACGTAATGAAAAGACACCGTGCCGCCAAAAAACAACAAATAATAAGCAGTTAAGGGACATAGCCAATTTAGAATACGACCACAATAACGAGAAAAAAATATTACACCAACATTACAAAATAAACAAAGACAATGGAAACGAAGTTGCACGTTATGATAAAAAACCGGCTAAGTGCGAGTTTGAATCGCTCACTAAAGGTTCCGTATTATATTATATTATAGGACTGTTGTATAGGAGCCCCCTAAAATATACTTTTTTCTATTTTTTTGTACCTATTTGTTGTTATGGCAGCAACAAAAAGAAAACTTCTGTATATCTGTGAAATTTCAACGGCCTGACTATCACGGGTCATGATTTTGAGCCTGGTGGCAGACAGACAGCAGAGTCTTGATAATAGGGTTCCGTTTTTACCCTTTGGCTATGGAACTCTAAAAAGGCTCTCCTTAAACTACCGCTGAAAGGCATCCACTATTCGTACCAGATAATAAAATAGTGATGGAAGGAGTTTCGACTGTTCGCGGCACGATCCGCATTTTTATAACTTGGATTTACTACGGTCCAAGCGACTAGGAACAGTAATAATTTAACTAGAAGAGATTCAAGGAAGCAGTGATACGAATCGTTTTGTGACATCGCATTTCTATGTACCTTTTCAATTTACATGTATACGCTCTGTTGGCAAGATTGTCCAATATTTATTGGCTGATTCAAAATACTTAGAATATTATTGAGAGTTTTTTGTATTATTGAAAACACATTTCCTGCATTAAAAGGTAATATCGCAAAAATAAAGAACAACGTGTAACCAGACTCAAAATGAACCACATGCCTTGCCTCATCTGTGGCACTCACGAATATTTGTTCCTGTGTGGGAATCCAACCCACGGCCTACCAACGCCCCAAGAGCGGCGTTGCGACCTGATATTACCGCAGACAAAGTTATGGCAATAATCATCAGATACAAAAATTAAAATTTGAATCCAATATTTCAAGTAATCTCAAATTCGAAAGCATTTCTTCCTAAAAAGTTGAAATAAGAGTTACGATTTATATTCCCAGGCTTGTTATGTTTCTAGTTAAGAATGACAAAGCCTTGTATTACCGTAATTGTACATCAAGGAATTTATTAACAAGCCGGAGAAATCTTTCAAATACTTTTTCATAGTCTGAAAATGAGATTCTCTCGGGACGAATTTCAAGACGCGCTGAATCGACTCCTTGTACAAATCTTTCGACTTTATTTCTTTTCTAATTTACCTTTTACTATTTGGAGGGTCCTCAAACGAATTTTACTATTTATGACTTGCTGAGAATTTCATTGTTATCATAAAGCTTAGGTAGATTTGGTTCTTGGATCGTCGCTTTGGCATTATCAACTTATCAAAGATATTCGTCTATAACAGTTTTACGATGAATAAAATCAGTAATAACACTTCTGTGGAGTTTATGTTTGTGAATTGAAGCCTTGAATATAATGAGGATCTACGTAAACTTGGAACATAAACATAGTTAGGTATTATAGTGGCTCGGTCGTCGCTGGTTACGCGTTTTATTGAATCAAGCATAACCGAGTTTGTTTTAACTATGTAGATTTATTTCAGTTGTTTTGGAACCTCGTTCTCCCAGAATATACGTTTAAAATTATAATGCACACACACAAAACAAGCCTTAATTGGAATCTATCTGCAAATCCATTGTTGAGTTATAATGAGTAATTGTATAGTACGTTTGTATGGAAAATATAATCAGCTCATGCAAACTATAGTCAAAGTGACGAGCTTAAATAAAACAAAACAATAATGTAGAAGGTATTTTTTTAAATAAATTTTATGATTTGGTGGAAATAGGAAAATTCTCGGTAGACAGCGATTCGGAGTACTTCGACGAACAGCGCACTTTCCCTTTCTTGTTTATTTAAAATACCTTTTATAAACTGTAAATCGTCCCCGTAGAGCGAAAAATCACTAACTAACACTTAAGTGATTTTGAGATACGAGGTGTTTTATGTCTTAAATGACAAAAAAAAAATAACTTTTTTCGGAGATTAGTTATCGATGCATGAAAGGTTTTGTTTTGAAGATATATTAATTAAGTATATGTTATATGTATTAAACCACGAAAATAGTATATAAATTATTAACTGTAAAGGATAATTTGTTTTACCCCAAGGTTTTCCTATTTATCTGTCACTTAGTTACTTTTCACATGTAGTTAGTTAGTTTTCGCATCAGCATTTAAATATTATACTGGTAACTAAAATCAGTTAGTTATTTTAGGAGTAAAACATATTTTACATAACTATGTCTAAATAAAATACCCAACTAAATAGACTTTGCTTATTTATTAATTTATTGCCTAATTTAAAACTAGTGTCCTATCAGTTGAAAAGTATAAAAGTAAAACAACATTCTTAGGCAACATTTATTGAAAAAAAACTGTCTTTAAGTATACAAAACCTAATTAAAACATAAGGAACAAGAACACGTTACAAAATCATCAATAGAACAGCATTAATGATGTAGCCACATCATTTTTCTCTTCTTCCTCGAGCTAAGTGACGTCAGGCTCACATAGCCTATCCAACACATCGTTACTAACAGGTAAAGATTCATACCAAGGATAAAGTTCGCTTAGTATGACACCTTTGACACAAAGATTTAACAAATCTTTCCTTGCAGGGGTGTATTTACCCTAGGGCTAGAAGGGCTATAGCCCGGGCCGGTTTCCTCTCTTGGGTCTGCATCTTGTCGGGGTGAGGGGGCTTAGTAGAATTGAAAGGTTGGGGAAACAGTGATCGCGAGTAACAAAAAATTACTGCGCGTGTCCCTCTGTTTGCAGAGGACACAGGTGAGCGGGACAGGTGAGCCGTCAGTGGGAGGACGGGCTCAGTAGGCACTCACACTGCCCCGAGCTGACGAAGAGCCAGGCCGCTGCCGCCCTCGTCAACCGTCAGTTATCGTAAATCCGTCCATTCTTGACCGAGGGCCTTGCCTTAACCGGCTGGGTCGCGAGGAGACCACCTCTGTGAAAATCCCGAGTAACTCCAGCAGTGGCGCCCCCTTTAGGGGCCTTGCGTGGTCAGAGTTCATTCGCTTTGCGGGGACCCCCGCGCCAGAAAAACCAGACGCAAGCGGCCACTGGGGCACCTCCCGCCCTCCAGTAGTATAAGGGTCACCGGATTATGGGGCCTCTACCTCGGTGGAACGATACTTGCCACCACACTCGCGGGAACTGTTTGGATAATATAAATTTGAAAACGAACCCAAATGATGTAAGTGGGAGAGGCGAGAAGCTCAAACCCGAGGAGATCGGGGGCAAGAAGCCCAGCCGTATTGACTGCATAGCATAGTTGCGGAGGGTCGGAGCACGCCCAGTTTTAGCAAGTGTCAGACAATGACCCTAAGGACAAATTCACCATCCAGCTGGCGGACACCATCCTCACTCACCACTAGGCAGTGGTGGAGGTGGCCGACAAATCCGGTCACCTCAAGGGTGACCTTTATAAAGTCCCTCAAAGACGCTGCCAGGAACGTCAAACTGGCAGTGTCGGAGTCGAGCAGGCAGTATGCCACGAAGGAGAATTTGGCGCGTCAGGCCCAGAATTATCGCTTGCAAGAGGAGGTCGATCACATGTCACAGGCAACGGCATCAACCCCCGCGCCAGAAAAACCAGGGGCAGCGTCCTCAGCTGTACCTGCTAACGCATTCGCCACGCCACCGCCACCGCACCGCAGCTCACAGGTCTCCGGACCGAGGAGAAGCAGGGTAAACAGCCGCGTCTTACAGTGCAGTGGCTTCCAAACCGCCGTTCACTAAACCGACGGCTGCCAAAGAGTAGCAGCTCATCGGGAAAAATAGCAAGGCGCCCAAGGCCGACAAAAAAGGCAAGAAAATCAAAATCAAATCATTTATTCATTTAGGTCAAATATTGACACTTATGATAGTCGTTACAATTACTGAATCTACCACTAGCTCGGAAAGGGGGTGGAGCCTTATGAGAAGAGCTAGCAAGAAACTCACGGTTATTTATTAGTCTCTGATCATACCGTATGTTGGGAGCACCTACTAGCATGTGATAATAAGAATATGGGCAACAAGTGAGCACATTGGTTGTGAACAATATAAAATAAAAAAAGTGACAGTTTTATGATTAACATCAAATTGTATGTAACATCACCTATTTGCATCATTAAGTGCCCATATTTTACAATATTTAGACCTACTGCTACTGAGTTTATACAATTTATGGCAAAGTTCCCTAATTTCAAAGAATCCTAATCAAGCGAGCGACTATTCCTAAGAGCTATTGTCGTTTAGATACTCATCAATTCTGTAATAAAAGAAGGAGGAAGAAGAAGGCGCCCAATCTTCGGGCTCCAGCTGCAGCTGAAGGCGGCAAAAAGCGGTGCGACATATAGAGACGTTATTAGGGACGCAAAGGACAAAATAAACCAAGCCGACAATGAAATAGTCCGCTTCGGGGTTGCGGCTACGGGAGCTCAAATGTTGAGCTCCCAGGGGTCAGGGACCGGAAAAGCGGATGCCCTGGCCTCTAAATTGAGGAAAGTTATCGGGGAGGACACCTTTCGAGTGTCCAGGCCCACAAAGACCGCGGAACTGAGCATTACAGATCTGGACGACTCAGCCTGCCCAGAGGAGGTGAAGGTCGATTAAAGCCGATTTAATAAATAAAATTGATCAGGACAATGTAAAAAACTAATTTGTTAAAAATGAAAATAAAGTTTAGTTTTTTCATTCCTTGATGGGGCGGAAAGCTAGCGGAGCCCAGGGCGCGCCATCTTAAAATACGCCTCTGCAAGTGACTGCAATAATGCGCGGGCGCGGCGAGGGTCCTAAGGTCAAAGGGCGTAATCTCACTAAGTAGCATCGTATCACGGGACATAGTTACCAACCTTTCATCTAGTAGTGTTTTTGTTGAGTGAAAAGTAGCCAAAACATTTTAATTATAATACTCTAATGTGTTATGTCATCTACAGTCAGGGAAAATATTAACCAGAACACTATAGTTAGTTGTCGTTTTTTCTTTTAAACGTCTGGTCTTAAATAATATAGCTCGAAAAATAATTAATGGTACTTTTCGCACAAAATATCACAAACAATAAAATTACTAAGTCACTTTGATGAGTTTCCGCATTACTATTTTTTAAGACATGCCCATAGGGAGTAATGCGGAAAAAGTAGATAAGGAACTTTAATGCGTAAGTATCTTTTTCAACAAAGAAGAGAAAAAGTAATCAAGTGACTTAGTTACTTGTAACTCAACTGTCACAAATCAAATAATGTACTTAATTAAGTCTCGCGATTTTTTTCTTTTTTTTTTTTTTTTTTTTTTTTAAGACAGAAATATGGAGAAAAAATTACTGATTTTATTGGTATTTATAAGTCGATTTTGAACATTTTGTTACTTAATGACTTTTCGTTCTACGGGGACGAAATATTGTTGTGTAAATAACAAATGTCCAGTTAGTTCAACCCGAATATCGCAGATATCTGCTTTGAAATTTAGATATTTTGTATGTACAATAGAGTTGTATTCAAAGTCGATACGTTTTTGTATTCAGTAGCAAATGCACTCAGATACGATCGCCACGAGTACAATATTCCTGCTTTGTTGGATCTAGCAATACCTACTTATGGCCATTTGTGGTTAGCAAGTTGCATTGTGACTTGCATCTTTTTGTGCATCTATGAATGCTGTTATACACTACTACAAAGTCTCTTTTCTATTTTACTAGTGATTTTGATATCAATGTTTGGTTTTAATTTTAAACCAAAGCATGAAGCTAGTAGATATTTATTTAGTTACGAATTGTTTAAAAAATGTAGAATGAAGTAGATTAGGCATGCCATTTTTAGATATGGCGGCCCGGGTTTAATTTCCAGGTTAAGCAAAAAACTATTCACTGATTTTGGTTCCAAACTATTAGTACCTTTAGAAACTAAAGAACTATAGACGTTGACAGTAAAACGCGGCTCTGCTGAATAGCGCCTTACGTGAATATAAAATAACATAAAATACGCTGAAATAAAGAAAAACTAAAGAAAGAAATACCCTTACTACATTATTTTATAAAATAATATTAAATAACTATTCTATACAAGTTAACTTAATTACGGGGGTTAGGTCTCACGACTTAGCCTTACCCTAGAAGATTTGCGGCTTAATACTAAGTCAAACCCTTAAGCCATCTGGCTTATATCTATAAGTCACTGGTCTAAAGAATCCCAGTACTAAAATAGAAGATAATGTTCTGGCAAAAAATTGGTGATTGAAAAATGTAAAGTACTCTGCCGTCAGTCCCTTGGCTTGAATATTTGATGAGGCGGAAATGAGTTAGAGTGTGTCCTCATTTTCATTGTTGCGTAGTGAGTTATTTAGTCTTCTTGTTTCATATTTCTAGGAACGTAATATATTATGATATGGTTTTTTAATCACATTATAGTTATATGGAAATGAAAAAATTAAAATGGAAAACATTTGAAAATGACAAGCCACAGATATACTGCAGAGTACTGTAGCGCGCTTCTCTGTCATTATCGAGTATCGGCAACTACAACGGCTAGCTATCGAGAAAAACTGCATGAAAATATTATCAGCGTCTCTAGCTGACGTCGTAGGAACATTTTGTATGCGGTATATTTTAAACATCAAACTCTCGATACTTACTTGATAGTACCGAGTGTACAGAATTATGCTACTGAAATATGTCTAATACCTAATTGCATGTGCAAATTGTGCAATTATCAGAAAAGTGAGAAGCAATTGAACTTCTACCCAAAAACGTCGTATCGATTCACGAAGTAAAAACGCAGAGGTATTACCCCAGAAAACTTTATCCAAAGCTGACCCAGCAAAGTACGCGCGCTGAAACTTAACTCGTAGAACTGACCCAATGAACCATACCACGTTTTATTAACCAAATACTGTAATTTATTGAATCGGAACCAATGCACAACGAACTGTGGATTATAAAGCGTTAAAATAATAAATCGTTCAAAAAAAATAAACTCGCAAATTTCGTGTAAAAATATCACCCAGACCGTGATTTACGAAACCACAGTGGCGATGGTAAAACGGTAAAAGAAACATTTCCGCCAACTGACCCCAAATAAATAAACATAAAAATTTGACAAGGAAAACGAGGAGGGAACTGCAAAATAAAAAAAACGGCATAAAGAACAAACTTTTGACTGATCGACGAGAAATAACTTTTCTAATAGGAAACGGAGGGTTTGTTTCGTTTCTCTCAACAAAAAATAGATTGTTTTGTAATGAAATTCAAATTGTTAAGCGTATTTACTTACAAATCGTTTAATATCACAGAGACGCAATATCGGTGTACAAAATGGAGATTTCAGATTGAAATAATGTCGACAGATGGTCATAAATATTAATAACTAACTAGGTTCGACCCTCGGCGCTGTTTGGCTGTACAGTTTAGTGGTCCCGAGCGACAATAATGTAGGGACTCCTAAAGCAATACGTTTTAGTGGACTGTCTTATGTTTGCTTCTAACTTTCTCGATGTTGTACGCCTGAACTGTAGTCATGTTTATTGGTATTCTAGAGTGAATTACTTGTATGAATCGGTTCATAGAATTACTGATTTTCGATGGTAGCAATAAAATATTTAACAAATAAGCCCGTTCATTATTGAACTTTTCGAACAATGAGCTATTAATCACTGTTTCCAGGAAATAAGTAAATGAAATTACAGACAAAGAGTTGCGTGGTGTGAAATATTGGTGTAAAATATTTTTGACGTGCTTAACGGTACCGCAAAGATGTACTTATTAAGCATTAAATCCGCTTAATTATTTGTTAATTTAATTTTCTTTTACAAGATTATGGAAATAACAAATAATAAAGACCGATTTTATCCTTCATATAAAGACCACTGTGAACGCAACTACATTGAAGTTCTCCTCATAAAGTTATTAAAAATGTATAGAATATTCAAAGCTTTTCATACAACACAGAATATTACCTGTTTCTCTCCCTATCATCTGCACGCCACGTTAATGAGCTTTCCTCTCTTTATCGAGAGGAAATATCATATTTTTATATCAGGATTTTTACAAAAGACATCAAAGCCGAATTAAAAAAGGATGAACCTTTTTGAAAAATAAAAATTGACAACAAGATTTTTATTAAATCTGTTTGTACAGTAAAACTGTATTTGGAATATATAAAAAGAAACTTTATTTGGTCAGGTAAACACTGCTTTGAGAGATAAAAGCTTTGTAGTAGCTCGCTTCTCTATTATTATTGACTACCGACAACCAGTTACGAGAAGTTTTGTATGAAAATCAGTATCTAAAGTGTCGCGGAGGCAAGATTTTTTCTTTTAAATATCAATAAACCGAATTAAAACCAGTCTTACACTGCAGTATTTTGTTTCATATATGTCAAAAAAAAAAATATTATTTAGCCCAAATACATATTAACTTTTTTTCGTAACAGTAGTGTTTCTTTATAACGTTGCATAAGCACTTATGCCGACAATTTGTCGCTTACCTTCAGCTTAAAACTTAATTGAAAACGGTTTTAACAAAGTAGCACTAAAGATCAACTAAAAGATAAAAACTCCATGCATACAAAAATGCATTTTCCGCAATTTCATCACCCCAAGAAATAAAATGGGGTATTCTTTTACGAGTTTAAAAACCATCTTTTTAACTCTCGGTAATAACTTCGAATGAGGTTTACGACTTAATTGCTAAATTTATAGTATTTAAAACATTCTCACGGACTTACCACAAGTGTAAACGACTTTGAGGTAGGTTCGACTCCCGGTTCGGCAAGGTTTACCGAACATGTTACTGTCGGCCGACAGCACACATCTTCTTTTCCCATGGCACTCTCTCATAGCGGTTTCCGTGGCATATGGCTCCAAGCATGCTGTAAAAAATATGGTTTTTATCATCACGGTAGTAAAATACTTGTAAATATTTGGAAGTTTTTACTGTGTAGTAATTATGTACGCTTTTATCTTTCAGAGTGAGTTATTAATTGTAAATATGTTTTGTAGTTGTTTGTAATGTAATTCAGATTAATTGTGAATGAATTTTATGATTGCCGTTCTAGATTCGATACTTTTATAAAGCATTTGAGTGATCATGAAGTTATGATGTGTGGTATGATACAGTCTCCCGAAATACTTAGTACTTATTGAATTACCTCCTCTCATCGAAATGTCAGTATGTATGTAAAGTGCTTGACATTTATCCGTCCATACTTAATTAGTTACTCTGAGTTACGTTAGCAATAGCAAAATAGACTTATTGGGTACATTTTCATATAGTCAATGTGTTGAGTAACAGTATGCCAATAAAACAATTATAAACAAATCAATTAATGTTATGATTCTAAAAATAAAAGTCTGTTTAAATAATGTCTTTTTCAAGCAATTGTTCTTAAATCCAGCTTTTATTTTGACTGTCAAAAGAGGGATTGAAACTACTGCATTTAAAATCGCAGCTTTTCGTCATTACTACGTAGCTTTTTGTTGATGCCAAAATAATTGCGGTGGCGTTCGGACCATTATTTTTCAAGGAGCAAATCTTTTGGAGGAATACTGATGCTATTAAAGTTTTTTATAAATTAGTGTAAGTAGTAATAGTAAATGCCATCAAAAACATTCTGTAAAAACCTCAAGTCTCGCAGTAAAAAGTCGTGAGATCTATATAATACCAAGTCGAATAATCTATTTAGTCTCTACTTAAAGGACCTTCTGTCTTAAGTTATTACGTATGTTATTATCATGCCAATTTAAAAAAAAATACCTTTAAAACAAATAGACCGACCTGGCCATCGCATGATTTGATTATTAGTATGTATCACACTACACAGCACGACGAGAAGTTAATGCTCCTGAAATGTTAATGGCGAATTTGTGTTTTCGTGCGATGACCAAGTCGATCTATTTGTTTTAAAGGTATTTTTTTAAAATTGGCATGATAATAACATACGTAATAACTTAAGACAGAAGGTCCTTTAAGTAGAGACTAAATAGATTATTCGACTTGGTATTATATAGATCTCACGACTTTTTACTGCGAGACTTGAGGTTTTTACAGAATGTTTTTGATGGCATCTCACTTCTTTTTGTAGAGCGAACATAAGTCCAATTTGTATGGAAAGACGTTTTTTTTTTCATAATTCAACATATTTTCCTATGGGTATGTTGTTCAGTTTCATGGGCTAAACACCCTTACCCACCCTATACCCCCTCCCGTTATGCCTCATATAGTAGGTACCTGTTTACACCTATTTATTTTATTTTCTACAGTAATAATAATTCATTAACTGCAAATGTAACCTTGTAATCTTATACATTTATATAGGATTACAAAGTTATTGTTGCAGTTGGTGTATTTAGAAAACTGGACCGAAATTAGAAAATATTAAATTTTTCCCATGATTAAGACACTAAACGCTATTTGTATTCTAAATTCTAAGCTTCTAAGTCTGCTAGAAGTACCTTAGACTTTTGATGATCGGTGAGTCAGTGAGTCAGTGAGTCAGTGAATCAGTGAGTGACAAAATTCAAAATTTTAACAAGTTGTCATTCTTAAACTACTGGTTCAAATTGACTGAAATTTTAAATATACCGTGTTTATACAATGACTGATTAGTTGCTGGAAATCCAGGCTTCTTGTTTTATCCACAACGAAATTATAGGGGTGTCAAAAATAGCCCGAATTGCTTCGAGAAAAGGATGTTACGGCCGTGCCGCTTTTTTTTTGCTCGACTTGCGGGGGCACTTTCGTGCCCCCAGATGTTTCTGTATGTCCATTGTCCAATGTCCATTTTTGCTGTAATAATAGTCAAAATTTTCAATAAAAACCAAACTAAAACTTAACTTGGCGACTTCGGATAATGGTTATCGGAATTGGCAAAAATATGCAGCGGCTCGAAGTGCGTGCCAAGAGCGCTTTCCATGTAATCAAAAGAACTCGTAACGGGGAGACCTAGTTTCTGAAGAATTTACAAAATAACAACATCCCGATTACATTTCTTCTGCGAAAAGACTAAGTTTTAAGAATAGAAGTAAAACCTGCAGAGGTTCAATGACACGAGTAATGCTTCTTCGAAACTTTCTTCCTTCTAAGTGGGGAATATTTAGGGGATGCGTGCCAAAGTGGCTCGTTTATTACGCCTTCAAATTCTGAGAAATTATATGTTCCACCAATTCAAACACTTACAAATTCCCGCTACCGTCTTTGGATATTAGCAAGAACTAAGAAGTTTTGACTAAAAGTTTTGTATACTTCAACAGAATTTTCCTATGGTATAATACCTGCCTTGCATGTAAGGACATTGTGCGAAATTTGGTGGCAGAAAGTTATGATTTTTTTTTAATCTTATGATTAGGTTGCTCATTGCTGAACTTAAAGAAGTTAAAGTTCTTTATAAATTATTTGAAAACGCTCATTTTCAGCAAGTTTAAAACAAACACAATCAGTATAATTGTAGTATTTTTTTTTATGTATATTATTGTTTATAAATTTAAATATTAAAAAAAGCCGTACTAAAACTTTATGCAAAAATCATTCGTTAAATATACATTAAATTAATTTATTAATTGAATTACCAATAGGTATTACAAAATTGAAATATAAATCTTAAATATTAATGCCATGAAAAAAAAACATCATCCTAAATTTGTATAACCAATGTTTATCCGCGCTACTCGATTGTTCATTCTTAATGCGTCCATCTCTAATTTTAGTTCGGAAACCGCACCCCACACTCCCACAAAGAGGGTAGGCACATTATTCAGCCCTAAGTGAGCGATAAACGCGGCTGGAAAACATCAAATCGATAATGGCCCTCATTATACTGTTCGTCTTATATAACTGAAACTTTTTTGTTCGGTCCCGAGTGGTGCTTTTGTAGAGATAATTATTTTTAGCGTCGGAATCAAGTAATTGACTTGAAAGTTTTTGATTTTTATGTTAATTGTAGTGTTAGTAGCTGAGTCTATTGTTGTTTTCTACTATGAGAATAAATGATAAACGTACAATTACTTTTTCTGGTTGCAGTAACGAGCAAGTTTCGTTACTGATATTATGATAGTTGGTTTTTGTTATAATTTTACCATCTGTATAGCATTTTTTATATTAACTAAGTGCCCTTATATCGACCGATTGATTTTTTGTTATTCTTCTAACCTTTATTCGGTATTTTTGCAAGGTTTTGTTTATGAACCCAAACCAGTCATGAACTTTTCCCGTGTATATCAAAACAAAAAAAGAATGTATATGAAAATCGTTCACGAAGGCAAAACAGTTTCATCGACGATTCGAAATTATGCAAAAAAACTTATTATTTTGATTAAAACAACTGGGAGACGGCGACGAGGTAGACCCCGTAAAAGATGGAGAGACGACCTTGACACCTTCACACCAGAATGGTATCAGACCGCCGGAGATAGGCTACAATGGAAATCTATGGGGGAGGCCTTTGCCCAGCAGTGGGACGATACGGGCTAATAATAATAATAATAATAAAACAACTGTCATTTTATTTTAACAGAGCACCCTTCATTTAAAATCTGAATGATTGTAAAAGTTTCTATTTATATCTGAGAGACGAAAGCTCTTCAGTTGTTATAGTTTGATAAATATTTATTCCAAACTCAAGATAATGATAAACGACAACTAGTTTCAAATTCACTTGAAGATTAAATCAACGTTGTCACTCGAACGCTTAGATTTTATAATCGAATAATAGAATTTCTGAAGAATTCAAATATCATTCGGATCCGCTCAGCCTTTTCACATTTCTACCTAAAATGTAAGAATCTAAATAATTTATTCAATAAACAGGCTTCAATGGGCTGAATTTACACGTTAAAATTAAATTAGCGATTCCGACCGAGGAACGCTTTCATTTTCAAATTAGGTTTCCTTGAGATGGAATTTGAGATGATAAAAGTACTAAAGTATACTTATTAATTTTCTACCTAAGTATTGTTCATTCATTATATTGTGCTACGTGCTTACAAGTTTTTGCAAGGCTTCTTACCAATATTAATAAATATTTTGCGGTTGATTTTTCTTATAGGTAATTAATTAATTCAATAAGAATTTTGGTTTTCTTCTAACCTTTGGGAACAGACTTATTATAATAGTTTTAAAGGTAGTTGTATATCTCGCAACCTTTGTTCAACCTTAGATGCGTATTAAAAATAATCAATCGAAATATACTCGAGAAACGTAATACGAGACGAACACAAGACGTGCTAAAATAAAAGACGAAATAAAAAGAAAATTCTTTGATCAGTATCAACACCGTAACGTTTCATTACACAGTAATGAAATAACAAACCAAGCAGCAATAACACAAACAGAGCATCGAACCGATGACATCCATCACTGGAGACAAAGCGAAAATGAAAAAATAACACCACGAACAGGAAGAGGGAACAAAATAGATTAGAAACAACGTGATGAGTTTCACAGGTGAACGAAGTTTCAAGGGAAGTAGATAATGGATTGAAAAAGGTAAGTTTTAAGGCGATTATTTCGCTGTGATTGGTGTTCCTTGTCAGGTTTATCCGATAACGAGATCGGGAGTCAAATGGTGGGGTAAACGATGGATTGGATTAGTAACGGGAAAATTACTTTTTAGAGGAAATAAGTTAGATGAAAGGCGAAAAAGAATGCAATGACTTAATAGCTTGCTTTGACTGCAATTAAGTAATGTTTGATAATTTTAACACTTCTTTCAACAATGGACAGCATTGCAGTGATTATTAAAATTGATTCAAAATATCAAAAGTTACAAATTTCATATATAAATTCTTGATATCTTGACATGAGTGGAGTAGAACCAAATTGAAGTTGAAACATATTATACGAGTACCTAACCCGCATAGAATTTCCTACAATTCAGGTAGACAATTCATTCACAAACTTTGCATGTATAATATTAGCCGGATTTAGTAGAATCTAACTCAGTGGGATAACGATATTTAGTCTCGGTATTAATGTTCCGACTTACATAACGGCTGGTATTGTATCAGGTTATTTAGTTTAGCCTGAGGTGGAGCCGAAATCAGTTAGCCTTAGTCTGAGAATTACGTACTAAACTCGATTTGTGGAATTAGAATATACTAGTGTAAAAGTTTATTAACATGAACAACCTTTTTACCTTTGTGTAAAGGTATTTCTAGAAATATATTTATTTGTTTTACATTATTGTGCTTTTGATCAAAGGAAATTAATGAATTGGTATTGTTTGCTTTAAGTTTTATTAATGTGATATAAATTTGCGTTGTTGTAATTATTTTCAATGAATTAAACAGTTGTTTTAGAACCACTTATGTGTTTGAAATTGAACATAGTTTTCGAATACATAATTAACACTTATGTGTGCGTGAATAACTTGTCCCTTAGAACTATGTTGATAAAATATCAATGTGTATGATTGATGATTATATTATTTGCGTTTGGTCTTCAACAGTTTTAAAACAAAACATTGAAAATTCATAGTTCGTGGATTCAAAGCCAAATTCATTGAATCAGTCTTAAGAATATGGAATAAGAAAAATATGTTCAAGGTGATCAACATTTACTTACTTTCTTCCTTCATTCCTCTAGGTTGCGGGCACTGTATTGAATCATATTCTGTTCTGCCATACTGCGCTGAGTAGATCGCCACTCTTGAATGAGGATTACAGCTCAGGTGAAGGACATCATTCTCACAACCAACTTTGCTTCGGAACTCATCTGCATTAAACAGAAAATAAATTAAGTCGCCTTTAATAAAATTTGTTAAGTTTACGTACCACTCATAAAACTAAACGAAAAACGTTCTGCAAAGGATAAAAAGAGCTGAGCTTGTAAACTATCTTCTTAAGACGTGACCTAGCTGCCATTTTATACAGCCATGTTACTCAAAGAGCATTTTCATATAGAACCTGAATTATGTTTTAAGCAGTTTCTGGATTTTCTTTGAACGAACATTACGCTATAAAAGAGTAGTATAGATGACAACACGACCTTCCCTTCTTTGCTTACCTTCGGGTAGCAACAAATACAATCTTAGAGCTCGCAAACAAATAGTACTTACCCCTCACAAAGGAAGTAACAGGACAAGTTGGAAATAAATCGAATCGAATTCAAATCTCGTTTCACATTTCTATCAAAAAGGAATTTGTCATCAGAGAACGTTTTAAAAATCTCTTTGAAAACGATTTCAAAAAGGGACCGACGAGAATAGGAGGCACGGTAAATTCTTGTTGCTCACTATAGAGAAAAAATGGTCGGGATTCGATTTTACATTTCATTGCCAGTATTATGAATAATATCTAAGCTTTTACCTGACAACAACGGCTTTGTACGGTACATGAAATTGTTATACTCAATTCAATGAAATCATTTAGTACATTGAACTGTACCTACGAAGGTACATTAACATAAAAAAATTCTTCCTTAATCCTCGACTAATCTCCTGATTACTGCACAAGATTATCTCAAACCGACTATATTTTTAATCATGCACCACAGGGCACAGAAACCCACAATAGATTTAACAAGCTTAAGTGAACTAAAATAGTTGTTCAAAGTTTCAAGTTTATAAATGGTGTGTACTCACAGGGACGGCACTTGTAGGCGACCTCAACGAATCTTCTGGAGCCAGGGCACGGGTCGACGCCAAAGGCCTTAGGGCTTGTGTGGAATTTACACTGACGCTTTTTCTGACAGGCTTCCACCACAGTCTGTAACAATGAATACTACGCAAATTAGTTAGTATGCCTATTCTAGCAAAACTTTGAAACATAGTTTGCCTGCCCAGAGGTAAATTTAGAAGTTATGCTTAGTTTCCAAAGTCGTATTTCAAGGGTAGCTTTCTTGCTTTGTTGACGTTTTAAAAGTTAATGTGTTTGGGACTATGTTTGGTTTGGTAATTTAGTTTCGGTAGTCGCTGGCACGCACCTATTACGCATATAATCAACTGAAGCAACGAAATTTTTTAACAATATTTTTGTAATAGTATTCGAATAAACTAGTAGGTTATTAGAGTAGGTAATGCTTTTGGGGAATTTATGTCCTAAGAACCTTTTATTGCGCCTTCAAAGTCAAAGTCTGAAAAGACAGCCTATAAAATAGATTCCAAAAAATAATTCTACTAGTTTCACAGATTTTATCTTTTATTCTCAACCAAGTTTTGTGTCACAAAATTTTCAGTTCTTTACCAATTACCATAACAAATACAATTTATTGAAAACCGAAATTCAATTTTACATTGAACAGTTTATAGACGTATGAAATGTTATTGCTTTATTGAGCTTAACATTAAATATAATGCTTCAATACCATTCGTATTAACGCATCCATTCAACATATTTTATTAAGCCCATTGTATTTTTACAACGAACAATAATATCGTGAATAAATACAGAAATTAGCTATCAAATGGTTCGTAAAGAAAAACAATAGGGAATAATACAAGTATTTTTGTAGTCTCCAACGAAAATATTCGTAAAATATGGAATGGAAGTCGCATACAATGTCGAGATTAGAAAAGTGACAACGTAGGCAGTATTGGCAGATCCTCGTAAAGTCGACTTATTGCCTAAACACATCAGAATGAGTAATAAAGTTTCGGTGAAAAAGAACGCCTGTAACATGTTCGGTATTTCACTAAATAGATGTTTGGGAACTCATAAAGTTCCTCGTAAAGTATAAAATGCGTCCGAATGAAGGAATTTTGTTATAAAATAAGGATTCGTCGCATTTTCCCGTGGAGCTTGTATATCAGTAGTAAAGTTATGTGTAAGCTGATGTTGGAATTTATAGTAAGCGTAAAATCTTCCGCGCTGGCTTCATCGTTACGTAGATAGGATCATAGGATTTTACTTTGAAGTCGGTGTTGTTTTTTTTTAATATTAGATGACGTGTTATATTACTATGAAATACAGATTTATTTTGAAATTTTCGCTCTTTTTATTTATCTCTATCTTTGTTTTAGTTTTGTCATTATTTTTCTTTTTAGTCTTCACTGATTTATAAAAAAAAACATAATGGTTTTTCTGAAAATGTATGTATGTATGACGAACTGTCGGTACCATCGAGTATCGAAAGTTTGATACTTGAAATGTACTGCAAAAATAGTTTCTTCGACTTTCGCTAGAGGCGCTGATCATATTTCCATACATTTTTTTCGATAGCTAGCCGGTTAACGGTAGATGATAGTTGTACAAAATTGTGCTACTGTATTTCCAGCTGTTATACGCTATGTTACAACATTGAAAGGCTTTGACAACATAACTACACCACGAAATTGATCGCGTGACTAAATAGGCATCATTATTTGATTATGCTTCATGCCAGAAGCATTTCATTGCTGTCAAGCTGTCATCAAAATAACATAACTGACGTTTGAAGACAAGACTTCTAAATAAATGTGATAGATATTGTGGAAAAGGAATTTTGTATCGGTTGATTGATTGCTGATGGAACACAAAGTTTATAATTAATGGATGAATATTGTTTGGTTGCAAAACTGTTCGTTGACGTGAATGTTCGATACGATAATTTCGAGATTCTGTCGTCCTAACGTCATACACTTTAAAGTTTGACATATGAATGTGTGCTTAAGTAATTTTGCATACAACCTCATATATGTGCTGATCGGTTATCGCTAATAAAAGAGATTGACTGAGTCATTCTTAATTTATAAAGATTGTGATTATCCCAAATTATAAATAATATTGTCTTATTATCATCGGAAACTTATAGTATGTTAGTAAAATTTTCAAATACATTAAATTTTTCATAAAGTTCAGCACTTTTGGGTCACTGACACCATTTAAACAGAAAAGTAGGTCCAAATAAATAACACGAATGTAAACTAAACTACATTATAGCTGCTCTCTTTAGCTACAAAATACCTACAAACTGAAACCTTCTAGTTAGTTCAATTGTGAAACAATGCTTCAAAGACGCCCACAACAGATTTATTTTCTAGAAATAACAGTAAAGAAATGGATGCAGCGAGCATCTTCATTTTCTTAAGAAAGAACAAGTGCATTATTATGACTGAATAATACAAGCGTAAGTAGTTGAGACGGTTGTCGTTCGATGTCGTTATTTGTATAGACAATTTAAGAGCAAGTGCTTCTATTAAATGCCTATTTAACTAGAGTTAACGTGCCTGCATTATTGTTTCATACTAAAGCCTACATCCTTAATATTATCATGATGTATTGTTATGTTTTTAAAGACAACTGCCGCATTATGAATTGCTCTTGTGCCGCGGGGACTTATACAAACAACGGACGCAAAGTGCAACAAGACCCGAAACAATCATTTGTGGATCGCACAAATAATAATTGTTTCGTGTGGGAATGGAACTCACAACCTCCCGACGCAATGGCAGCGGCGACTAAACTAAATCAGTTATAGGTACTGCCGATTCTTTGAATATTTTAGCAATAAAGAGCTAATAATTCGCAAAATGAAATAGTCACAAGGCGTAGGTATGAGTAAATGTTGGTATCGATAAAATTTGAACGCGATGCGCGTCATACTACGCCAAAACAAGCCACTCCTGTGTGGGGACTTGTCGATAATACTATGGGTTATTTTCATATTGAATTCAAAACACGATGTAGGTATATAATGTTCAATAATGTTCGCAATTCATTAGCAACATAATCATGTAACCACTTCACCAAAAACGTAATTCAATCTATGGACTGATAATCACGAAATTTACATTTCATCAAACATTGTGGCTAATTTTCACTTTGCATTAGAATTGAATTACCGTATTTGTGTTTCAGAATGATTAAAATATATTAACATAATGTTGTATTTGGTTGTTTGCATGTTTGTAACGGATTCAATGATAAAAATGTGCTATTGATTTGTACTAAATGTATATGTTACTGTAAAAGCCCAAACAGTGGCAAATCCTAAGATTTTCCGGTAAAACCTAAGATTTACCAACTCTCAATGGTAAAAGTCCGAACAAGCCAGAGTTTAAAAACTATGTTACGATATATAAAAAAAATCCTCCTTAACTATGTTTATAACTATTTCACGGTATAATTATATACTGTGACATAGTTATAAAGAAGGAGTTTTGGGCAAAGCGACATGGGTAGGTTAGGTTAGAAAGGTTAGGTTAGGCTTCGTGGTTATTTTTTTTTAACCACCCAGAAGGAGGAGCCCCGCGAAGCGGGGCTCCGGCGACATCTCGACATCATCAAGTGAATATAGGTAAAAGTTCGAAATAAAAGAATTGTTCGGACTTTTACCATTGCGAGTTGGTAAATCTTAGGTTATACCGGAAAATCTTAAGATTTACCACCGTTCGGGCTTTTACAGTAACATATACAACTAAGTTTATTTTGTGACCATTATCGTGAATTGCATATTAAAATAGGCTAAAAAAAGTATTTAGTTACTTCTTAAATAACATCCTCTTTAATTACACTATCTTCATAATAACTTCTATAATCAACATTAAATTTCCATTACTGTGCTTAAGCAGCAGACTGACAGCTGTTAACATGACTAGTATCATTTTTGACAACAACTTCTTGAAGTTTTGTTCAGCACATCCAATATATTATTGACTTCATTTTAACTTATATACTGCTTACTTTAGCTTTTCTGACACAGCTATCAGTACAAAAAAGAAATATCAAAATAATTCAAAGAACCATCTAACCTGCAATGCACTAGGCCACACGCACGACGTATCTCCAACCACCTCGACAGCCACTGGCTGGTACTCCGCCAGGTCCGATGCACAGGAGCCTTGAGTCGCCGACGCTCCGTACTGCGCTATCTGTATACTGATGGTAGTGCCTCGAGGACAGATGAGCGTCACCATTTCTTCATCACAGGCCGCTTTTTGGTGTGTCCGAAGTGTGCCGAGAAGGAGTTCTGTGGAAAACGAAAACAATTAAAAACCAACTGATGACTGATTAACTTGGCTTTGTTTACATACAAAGTTTCATCTTACCTATTTTAGTCGCTAGGGGTAATTTAAAAACAGTTACATATATTCGATCTCGGGTTTTTAACTATCTCCATGTGATGAATTAAATTGCTTCAGAAGTTTTGCCAGAAAAGCGTAACAGACATGCAGACGAGGCTCTAGTTGACTAACTCAGTTTCAACTAATGTGACTAAAAAGTTTCATCACTTATTGTAGTCGCTTTTGTCTCGGGTCTTCAACCATTTCGATGTTACGTTTCATTATTTAAATGAAACGTAACAACGAAACGAAGCAATTTTGCTTCAGTAGTGTTGTCATAAAAGCGTAACAGACAGGCAGACAGACAATTTTTGCATTTCAAATATTACTAGGGCAGAGGCTAAGGTTCAAGCCCAATATCTAGGGCAATAGTGGTTTTTAAAGGAATCGTGGGTTCGAACCATTGTACAACTGGTGTTAACCTACTTTTAAGACAAGCCTTGGTAAACTAGACGTTCAGTTTAAACGTTCTAAAGTTACTGGTTTGTGATTATAATATATTCAGAGAGTTTTGTTATGGAAGATAATAGGACCTAATATATGTACATATAATTAGTGATATAGATACCATGTTATCTGAATCTACTTATAATAATAGTAAATTAAATTGATTATGAATTCCGATACGAATAAGATTCAGTTGAGATTTTATTCATTTCTTTAATGTGTAAAGTCAGCAGCATTCTTTATGTTTATACAACATTTATTTACATTAACGATTTACATAATTACGACTTCGAAAAACACATACGCCATTTTCAAAATGGTCACCTCCATTGATTTTCAAAAGAAATTAATCACGAAACCGGTAAAAACTAAAATCGAAAAGGCATAACTGTAAAACATTCTAAACAAATACTACAAACTAGGTTACTTTAGGTACTAAAATATTCCCTGTTAATACTTCAGACCTCATCAAAATACAGTGCAAAATTAAACGCTAGTTAAAAGCTAGAGTAATTTTAGGTCCACCATTATCATTATACTCCGTAATTACAGGCCAGGTAGTAATAGGACGCCATAATTATAACTATTAATTCAGTGTTTCGGTTTACTAACAATTTGTAGGGTTAAGAAACAATATGAGAGAATTCTTTAGTTTCATTGAATAAAATAAATAAATACGATGGCCAGGTCCATCTATTTGTTTTAAACGTAAATTATGTTTAGTATTGGCATGATAATAACTTATGTAATAACTTAAGACAGAAGGTCCTTTAAGTAGTGACTAAATAGATTAATCGACTTAGTATTACATAGATCTCACAACTTTTTACGGTCGAGAGACTGAGCTGTGAGACTTAGAGTTTTTTACAGGATGTTTTTGACGGCATCAGATTTTCATACAAAATTTCTCGAAAGATAGCCGTTTGTCGGTAGTAGTTACTAGTAGAGAATCGAGCGGCAGTATTGAATTTTTCACATTTTGAATTCAACATTTCAATTTGAAAAATTAGTTCCTTTAATTCTCACTAGGGGCGCTGATCAGTTTTCTATACAAAATGTCTCATCCACTATGACATTGTACCGCATTATAAAAAGTAGCAATTCCTCTAGATAGTCAGGAGGGCAGTTTCATAGAAACTAGCCAGGGCACAGGTGTCTATTTAAATTGGTTAAGTGTGCACACACAGGTGCACTCTCTATTCAGTCGCGTTCACTGCCATCTCGCCACAGAGCTTGATATTACAGAGATTACGACCACACATTGTTTGCCTTAGTTTGCTTGACATTTTGGACAGATAGCTCCGACCGTGGTTTGAAGCTCTGTACGAACTAAACGTCCAGCAAACCATTTAATTTATGATAACATAACACTAGCAATATCCTTTAGACGACTCTCAGAAATTATATTTTTTAACCCGTTACTGCTCGGCAAGTGTCTCCTCTTGAACGAGGGAGAGGTTAGGCCTTGAGTCCACCACGCTGGCCAAGTGCGGGTTGGCGGCTTTGCTTGTCTTCATAAATGTTAAGAACAAATTCTAGGCATGCAAGTTTTCATCACGATGTTTTCCTTCACCACTAGAGCAATTGACAACGATTTCTTATACACACATAACTTCAAAAAGTCTTTATTGCGTTGCCTCGGGTAAGATCCGTTGACTTCTTACATAGAAAGTGCCGACTTATACCATTCGGCTAACACTGCTCTATATATTTTGGAATTAAAATAGGAAACCCAATAAAACTCAAATAAAATCTGAACATTTGATATTTGGTTTCTAACTTCATAAGACAGTGAACATATTATTTTTATATTTTCGACTCACATCACAGCATTTACTAATATTAAACTGTCAGTGTAATCCGTAGTACATTGCGTGGTCTACGAACGATGACAGGTCTATTTACCTTAGTGCCTCAGCTGTGTATTGCAAATAAAATGAAAAATACACAGCGTCGGCTGAGACACGATTTATCAATCTTCATGATCACCGGAGATGGCATTCAAATTTTTTACAAATCGATGTGAGTGTCTCGTAATGAGTTTTGCTTGACAGATGTAAATTGAAGAGACGGAGATTTTGCTACTTGTTTATTTTTAAAAGTGTTTTGTTATTGCAGCTACAATTGACAAAAATTAAACAGAGTAAAGGCAAAAGAGTAAAGTATACACTTTTGTGGTTCATTTCTTATAGTCTGCTACAATCTTTATCGATCCGGTTTTCACACATGCCTTTATATTATAAACTTTCGATAATACGCAATTGTGAAAGCCCAAGAAAGAAAAGAAAAATAATAAAGTCCATCAAAAAGATAAAATATTATCAGAAAGAAACAAAAATATATACATATATTTCTAAAAGTTGAAGATATTGTTTATATATTTGATTGAACGCGCCAGTTACAGAAAGAACTGGTCCGATTTGTAGTCACCGTTCACTAACAGAAATTTACATCAGTTAAGTTCCATTTGATGCTGAATTTCATCCAAAATGTTGCAATGACATACTGTCAACGCGAATGAGACTTAAAACATTATTATAATAAGTACATGTAATGATTGATCGTCATGGTAATGCGTCAATTTAACATCATAAAGGATAATGTTAAATATTGCCAATATCGCTTCGCCACTCAAATTTAATTTTATGTGAAACATAATACATTTTATGAGCCATCAATATCACACCGTCTGGCATAGAATCTTATTCGTTTAGTAAGATATCGTAAAATATAAACAAAGAAAGATATGGTTCATAACTCAGTTTTTTATGATCTGATTGAAATGATCCACTGCCATCTCGATTGGAGATTAAAAAATATGCGATACCTCTTATATTAGAATAGCATTTTTTTGTTAAAGACCCTAAAGTTCCGTTTCTTGTCCTTTGGTAAAGTGTCGGATAACCCATCCAATATACTTTTCGTTAGAATTTGCAGAAAAATATATAAATTTGTATTTTTACTGCAGAATTTGATACTTTTTTAGCATTGTGGCCTTGTAATTTATTTTAACTGTCCTTTAAGAAAGCTGCCAGTGAAACTATCCATACATCAATCAGTATCATAAAATTGAAAGTCCGAATGTGTACGTTTAAATTGATAAGACAGTAAAACACGTCGAAACAGATCAAGACCCGGGATCAAACACGAACTACACTTTGGTAAAGAAGTACCCTTAGAACTGTTTTTTTTTTTTATTTGACTTATATGAAATGGAACCGCGCTTGCCAGCTAGCCAGTAACACTTATTTCTTTCTTCTTGCATCGTCTAGTAAACACTTGGCACACTCACCATCATTGGCAATAGTGAAATACAGCTCTCAAACAGAACATAGATCGTGCCACACTTTCGCACAACCCTTTATTAAAATAAACGTAACCTTTTATATTTTTACCAAGAATTTCCTCCCATTATCCTCAAAAGCTACGAAAATCTTGTACCCTTAGATATAATTAAAAAGATATTCGATGAACCAATTACGTATTGTTAGTAGTACAAGGGTAGTATAATTTAAGATGTAATAACACTAATTGGGTTTGTATTAGCCGCATAACAATTTGAAGGCACCGACGGTACAGTACTGCGGGATCGTTCGCTATACTGTTATGAGGGAATATTATCATGACTTTTATGTTAGGTGTGACGTAATATTAGTTTTCTTCTGCGGAATATTGTGGAAATCTTTTTGTGAGGGTCTGAAATTGAGGGTCTTTTTCGAGTGTGACAAAATAATAATGGCACAACACAACGGAAATGTTCATTGTCGTTATATTATTTTGAATCAATGTGAATAATAAGAACATAATTTCACCACGTAACAGACTGTTAGTATACCTACTTGAGAAAAAAAATATTAAAGTTTGCAGGTACTTACTTTAAATTATATTCAAGCCTATTTGAGACATTTTTTTTTTACTAATATTTATAAAATTTTAAAAACATTGACTTAGGTACTATATCATATCTTTTAAGCGAAATATTTATCTTAGGTACATATACATATTGATAACGTATAATATAGCAAACAAGATACCAGAAAAATGCGCTTCTAATAAGAGCAAAAGCTTTTAAAATATTCCCATTTCAATGTGCACCATTCTCTACACACTGCGACACCATTAATCTTTTGTGCTACTTAAAAATTCACGATACACTCCAGGGGTTCTATTTTAAACCGCACTTGTGCCATAATCCCTTATCCTGCCATATTCCTCTTAAGTGCACCATGCCCTAAAGAGGATTTTAAAAACCACGGTAAAAACTTATTTGTATGTACAAAAAATGTTATTTATCACCGTTACTGTAAAGGATACTTTAACATACGATGTAAGTGGTAAAAACAACGATTTTAATGTTCATGGCTCTATTTTGCACTAACATAAACAAATATAGACTGCCTCCGTGGCGCAGTGGTTTAAGTCGCTACGCCGCTACTATTGCGTCGGAGGTCGTGCTTTCGATTCCCACACGGGACAATTATTATTGCGATCCACAAATAATTGTTTCGGGTCTGATTGTACCTTGTGTCCGTTGTTTGTATGTTTGTAAAAGTCCCCGCGACACAAAAGCAGTTCTTTGGTAGGAGTTGTCGTTTTCAACAAAAACATTTTTTTTTTCATAAAAAAATTGAAATAGATTGCGAATAGACGTGACAAATAGACCCGTAAAAACGTTTATGTAATTGTTTTCGTGGTATAAATTCACAATGTCTCATTTTTGTTCCTCTCAAAAGATAATCTTAATGATTACATAAATGTATTCATTACCAAGCTTTTACGATTCACTTATAACTAAATTTGAATCTAGATTTTTCTATCTACTAAATAATATTTAACGTTTTATTTTCTATCAACACGGGTCTAATAACGCTTATTAAAGTCCCAAAACATTACAGTACTTAATACTAATTTATAATGTGCAATAAATCTAGAGTGGTGTTTACGTTATCTTTATAGAGGTGCCACACGTGCGCGATAATAAACCTACGGGATTACGCTTTATGACTATTGATTCTGTTTTGTATGAAAAAACATGGCGGCTATATGATAGTGCTTTGTGATTGTTTATTTAAAAGCCCTTTATTGGATTAGTAATATAGTCTATTAAGTTGTTATGGTGATGGTTTAATATTTGGAGCGTAATATAAACTTTCGAAATTGATTAGTGGTTTAATGAAAATGTTAGTTTTTATTAATAGCTATTAACCAATAACTGAGATGTGTTTGATATTTATTGGTATATTTCTATATTCTTCTATTAATGTAGCACAACATTTTGCTAGTAATCTAATCTAAAGTTCCCTATTAACTATATTCAAAGTAAATTTTAAAGAGTAGGCAAATTTTGAGTATATTTTACAGTAAAAAAGGAAATTTATATCTTTATACGAAGTAGTTGTGAAAGCAAAAAATGCACGCAAAACAAGATACGTCTGTACTTTAAAAAAACATTTCAAGAGTTCAAATAAGAATTCCTGTTATTCTGTTCCATGAGCAACATATCATCTTAAGATCAAACCATTAAAGACATAATGCACGTCAAACAACGGGTCATTAAGGGGATGAGATCTATTTATAGTGCGCGCTCGTATTTCATACGAAGGCGTGAGCGTGAGCCGTAATATGGCGCACGTGGTTGCCGTCAGATGGACGACAGACGAACTTAAGCCGCTTGAGGCCGGAACATGTTGGCGCTTGTCTTGTTCAAATTTTAAGTTTTAGTTGAGATATTTTGTAGTTGTTATACTAAAGAATATTTTTAGTTATATTAAGTTGAATAAAGACTAATCTTCTTATTCAAAAAAAATATATGAAGTTATGAAAGGCTTATAAAGAGTTTTGTTTCTTTCACTCCTGAGTGAAATGAAAAAGAGAAAACATATTATAGTAGTTCTTTAAATAAAATAGGTTTTTAGTGTGTTTATGAATAAGAGAGTATGAATAGCAATTTTCTGAATCGTGGCAGTACCTACACTTACTTTAGAATGATTACTATCGCACGTGGTTGCCGTCAGATGGACGACAGACGAACTTAAGCCGCTTGAGGCCAGAACATGTTGGCGCTTGTCTTATTAAAATTTTTAAGTTTTAGTTGAGATATTTTGTACTCGATATGCTGAAGAATATTTTTTTGTTATACTAAATTAACGATTAACTGTTAATTAACTGTCTGATTTAACGGCATTTGCGGGTCCATCGTGGCGGAGCTTGGCACAGGACAGACGGATTTGGAAGGAAAGAGGGGAGGCCTTTGCCCAGCAGTGGGACACATAAGGAGCTAATAAAAAAAAAACTAGATTAAACAAAGACTGAAAGGGAGACTCTTGTAAAAAAATGTTATAATTTTGGAATGTTTAAATATTTGGTTACTTCTATGTTATGGTGATGTGTGGCTAAGTTAATAAATTCTTATAGATATAAGCGAAAATCCTATAGATAGTTCTATGGTTCATAAAAATAACGTGTAATTATTGAAACAAGTTGCTGCCGTCAGATACAAGACAAGGACGAATTTAAGCTACGCTTAAAGCCGGAAGCCGGTTGGCGATTGATTTGTTGATAGAATTTTGAAATTTTGTACTGAGTAATGAATACCTACCTTAAATATTTTTTTATTACCTTATAATAAAAAAATATTCGTAAATAAATGACTTAACGCAAAAATAAATTTATAATAAATAAATAATACATACAAGATCTGATATTTTTTTTGGTTAATTTTATTTGTTAATAATTACTGACAAAAAGAGCAGGTGTATGCTTCTTAGAAAGGGCCTTTTGATTTTTTACCTTTGAGTCATTTTGTTTAATATTGATTTCGAAAGCAAATAGTAACAGAATAACATATATATGCCAACAAAAAATACTTTGGATGTTTTCTAGGGACTCAATTTTTCCATTTCCTTGAAAAAAATATGAATTATCAATAGACCACAGTAATGAGTATGTAAATACAATAAATTGCGCATAATATTTTTAATATTTATATGAATAAGTATGTGTCAATACGCTTATGCTGCTTACATTTTCAATACGTAAATTACAGAAAATACGACATAAAAATTTGGATAGATATACCTAACTAGTGTATATTTGAAAGTTCAAAAATTTCATCAAAATTAATTCAGTTCCTAGATTTTGCCTTTAGAGGAGACAAGTCGTAATTCGTCCTCGAATCATTCGCATTTTTATGTAAGTACGACAAAATTCTTTTATAACTTGATTATAACCTATATTTCTCCAAGTTATTGAATCCATAAACAATAATTTGAATCACAAAGGCCTACGTTTATTATTGTTTATACTTTATTCGACCTTGTTCGAGTCTTAAAATAGATTATCTATAGGCCCTTTCTGTTACAATTTAATCGACTCTGTCTAGCGCAAGTCTAGCCGTCGTTATATCACCAGACAGTTTGCGAATGATATCTAAAATTGGACACTTTATTATCCTACTAATATTATAAATGCGAAAGTTTGTGAGAATGTATGTATGTTTGTTACTCTTTCACGCAAATACTACTGAATTGATTACGATGAAATTTGGTATATAGGTAGCTGAAGACTCAGAATAACATATAGGCTGCTTTCTATCCCGGAGTTCTTGAGGGGTTGGGATTTACAAGGGTTTCCACGCGGACAAAGTGGCGGGCAGCATCTAGTTTACTATACTATGCCGTCAACATAGACAGTTATGAAACATGGATGCTGTAATAGATTGATATTTATATGATAGGCTTCGGTTATGTATTGTACGTATAAATAGATTTAGGTAATCTGTTTTGACGGGAGCTTTGATGTGGTGCACTGGCCTTGCCTAAACAGTTTGGTTGAATAAGCAAATTATAATACTGAATAGCTATCTAATTAGCCTTAATATATTAGTAAATAAACAATCTGATAATAAAAAATCGTGTCTGAAAATAACCCTAAAACTTTTAAAACATCGCAGCCATTCGAATTCAATTATCACTTTCATTAATATCAAAAAAGAAGACAATTCGACCGCGTGCCAAGACTTCGAAGATTCATTATTAAAAAACAAAAAAACGGCCACTTATAATCCTGTATTTAAAAATATACGTTTAAAAATAGGAACAGTGAGCATCTGTTCGGATGCACGCTTAAGGGCGTTTATAATGAGAGCTGAAGTTGATGAAGACACGGTTAACGCGTCATCCATCTATGTCATGTAAGGACGCTAACTGTACCGTATTTGTACGACGGTTTAAAACATTTATTTTTAGACTTTTTGTTACCTGATGTTTAGATGATTCTGTGGTTGACATGCTAAGGATATTGTGAGACTGATGTCATGTGAGTGTGTTTTCAAATTTGAAATGGGATAAACGTTTTTTTTATTTTAAATATCGCTTTAGTTCAACTGCTAAAAAGGTTATTTGAAATTTTTAGTAAAATGTTTAGCGTATTTTAAATGTGAAACTGTTTTGCGTTTGTAAAAAAAATTAATAAAACACCATCGATACTTTTCGACGAATCGTGTTTTTAAATACTACCCTGAATTACTACTAGTCTATAGTATCATATCAAAATTTATTCAAAGTCAAACTAAATGAAACCTGTTACTTTCGAAGCACACAACCCGGACCTGTCATATATTTTTAAACTGTGCCAAAAAGGCTCTTAATTTTAACCTAAAGCCTGTATGACAGGGGATACAATTATTAATATTTAAAAAGCTAGCGCTAAAACCTGGCGCCATGTCTGAAATTTAAAAAAGGGTCTTAATGAAATGTCGAAACATAAAAGGAAAATAAAAGGAAAAAACATAATTTGAATTAATTAATGGACACCTTAAGGGTATTGTTAATAAGTCTGCTTTAATAAAAACAGGTAAGATCCCTTTAAGCTTTCGTTTGTAACGAGGAAATTATTATTTTACGCCGACTGATTTTTGGTTACGCTTTTAATTTTTAATTGTAATTAATTAAGTGGTAGGGAAATTACTTAGCCCTTCTTTGGTACAAGGAAAAAAACAAAATGGTTATCTTTTGTCAACGAAATTGGTAGTAATTAAGTAAGTCATTTGTATAGACATTACTTATGGTCAACGATACATTTGTGTGCTATTAAGATACCTAGTAGTCGTTGGGCTGTTATTGTTGAGTATGATTGGCTGGATGTATGTTATCAAGAATAACTATCAAAATACTTTTCTTAAAAGAATAATTTTTCGATAACTGTCTACGGAATTTTTAGAAGCAAACAACGGACACAAAGTAATAACTAAGAATAATTGCGGTTCAATCTAATATTGTATGTGAATCCACGAACCCCGCGATATTTCGTTGTCCTAATGCCAAAATAATCTTAACTGTACCACGGACGCTCCCGGAACCGAATTAGAGTTTAAAAAAACATGCTACAGTATTCATACTAAACTTCACCATTCGCAATGCTCCAAAACTCTTCACAGTCTTGTACCTACAATAGCTACTACACGTCTTTTGATAAGGTAAAACAATACATTGAACAACGTAGATACCACGCTAATAGGTTCCTCAAAGACATTGAACTTTTACTTCCAAAATACTTATTCCCAAACTATCTAATCTTTATTTAATTCCTCGTACGTTAAAACCGTATCACTTAGATCTCCGTTCACACCCACTTCTCTTTGAGCTATTTGATCTGTAAACACAATATGTCCTTCCTAACAGTTCTCTATTAAATTGAAATTCTCTTTTATATTTCCTCTTACGAAGTACTTTGATGTTCCCGTACATTGTTCTACTGGATAAACATTTTAGTCTCTAAGTTTAGATAGGCTCAGTATAAAAGTGTTTGGTTAGACTGTTAGAACGTTTTCACAATGGACATTGGCACTGGCTGGTTTTAGATGTTTATACATTCGATTTTGTCTTTTATACTTTTTACTATACATTTTTTTTAACGGCTGTACCCGACGTGGTATTCTCAGGCGCACATCTATGTCTCTATTTTTATAATGTTGGTTTTAAGTAATAGAGTACGATAAATCCACTCGGAAAAAGAGACACTTTCGATTATAACATAGCTCCAGCATAACTTCAAACACCAGTGGCATGATTCTCTATCAATATCTCCTATCGAAAACTGGCAAGTTACCGAGAAATGATGTATGAAAATGTAACTAGCGCCTCTTGCAGACTCAATAGGAGTTATTTTTGCAGTACAATATTATTATACGTATCAAGCTTTCGATACACGATAGTACCTACCGACTTTACAACATCATGGTACAGAAACTGTTATATTATGTAATAGGTATTGAATATGCGTCCAGTGTGAAAACAGCCTTGTACAACGGTTTTAGGGTCTTAGCGAGCCTTAAATTTTATTCAAATGCTAGAACTTGGAATAAGGTTAGGGTAGACTGGTATTAGCGGATTACCATACGATAATTTCCCGATATGTATATTATGCGATGAATTTCAGATTGAGCGGTATAATTAGAGCCGAGGATTGGCTCAATGCTAATACAGATTTACAATATAATAACGTAAAATGGTTTTCTGTATATTCTATTTTGCTATATGTACTTTTTATTTGCTTTTTTACGCAACTTCGTTATCGTTGGGTCTATGACCCTTTGACATTGACGTACAAACATACTTAACATCACCCCTAGTATACCCCACGTTTAGGCGTAGCAGGTTTAAGGCTTGTGTGGATGTGAAAAACACTCACGTTTCCCATGTTATAGGGAGCGAAGTTATTGCCATCCTACCGGGCTATTAAACTACTATTGAAAATATTCTTATATAAATTAGAAAATCCCGACCCGGGGATGGAACTCGAGACTCGGCTACTTCTGTCCGCGTCACTGAGGCTGCCTCTAATATTCAGTCATTACGTCGTTTATATTCATAATTCGGTCATTAAGCCAGACTATTAACTATTTAGTAAGTAATTTATCGAATTATTTCGCATCTAGATAGTATATAATGTGTACAATGTTCAATTTCACTAATGGTGAACTATCCAAAATTACCAATCAACAACTCATTTACGTAATTTTGTTGACTCATATAACTGTTTTTAGAAAATGTAATGAACTGTTAATTATTTATAAATAGCTAATTTTACTTTGCTAATAATTAATCACCATCATAAATTACATGAAAAAATATTTTGTACGATATATTCTTTCGATTAAAGAACAATTTTGATCGTATGATCAAAATTGTTCTTTAATCGTTAACTGACTGTGTAAATTATAATAACTAACTGTGTAAATTATAATATACTGATATGGTTGTATAACCATATCAGTATATTATAATTTACACAGTAGTAGCAATTATGTTACCTTTGCAGCTTAGGCACGTGTTGAAATGGCTTTTTTAAAACACAATGCCTGTCATTTACTTCACTATAGTGGAAGAGACCAAACCTAACACCTCAGAATTTAAAAGGACAACCGCTAAGATAAATTCTTTGTGAAACACGAACGAAAAATGTTTCGTTGATCAGATAATACGTAGTTGCATAGTAGTTGCAAGTAGAATCAGCCAAGTGAAATGGGTCAGGGAGGTGTTGCCGAGACGGTTGTGAAAGTAGACGCCTGTATTAAGGTGAAATATAGTGCAACACAAATTTCTGTGTCGCTAGATGCTACTCGTAGATGCGTTGAACTGTTGTGTGTTATGGCTTGTTTGTTTCAAGGGAATTTGGATTAAATCTTGTTGTTTTGGTGTTTGAAGGTTGGCTGAAGTAATTTGTTGTAGTGTTGGTTATATTGACTTTAAAAATTCCTTAAACTATTTTGTGAGCATTCTTTGCAGTATAGATTAATAGCCATCAGACAAGCTTAATCTAAGTCGAGTCCAAATATTTATAAGTAGATTTAATTTCTATTTACTGTCGTTTTTGAGCAACATTTAAATTGTAATTACCGATTAGGACTTTCTATTCCTTATCCTGCGGTAGTTATTACTATTTAACTTTACCTTTTTACTGTAAAAAGAACTTCTACATAATTACACGTAATTACGATTCTATCATTCGTATTGCAATTGATAATTTGATTGTTTTTTTTTTATTATTTGTTTAGGATATTATTGTAAAGGGGCTGTTGAATGCTCTATACATGTTAACATTCTCAAAAGTTATTCTGTAATCGTGGGTTGTGATTAGAGAACTGTTTTCTTTGGATATTTATCCTACACTCTAAGCCTAGCTTACGTGTTTAGCGTGGAATACCTATCAAACTATAACGTGAGGGCTTTTGTATACAACGCTTAAATTATAAAGTCAAACGGTTCGTTTGTTTAGGATTGATACGGCTTATCGTTTGACAACACGTGACAGCTTCTAAATACTACGTATATCTCTGAAACTATATACTTGGCTGTTGTATGGAATTATATCGTAACGTCGCGTGTTCGATCCGTACTTCATATTTTATAATTTGAAAACAAGTCTGTCTATCTTTTATGCCTTCATGGTCGAATCACAATAATTGAACAATGTTTAAATGCATTCATATAGATATTATTATTTAAAGTAGCTATAGCAAAAAAACAAGGTTTCACTATATACTTAAAATTATATAGCTCTTTATAGGGGTAGGCAAAAACCCAAGTTTTTTTTTTAATTACAATACCCACAATCTTCTTTTACCTCAAAATCAAAATCAAAATCAAATCATTTATTCATTTAGGTCAAGTGCTGACACTTATGATAGTCAATGATACAGAGAGTGAATTTACCGCCAGTTCGGAAGGTAGGGCCAATGAGAAGAGCTGGCAAGAAACTCCTGGCCACTCTTTTTAATCGCCAAATGATTTTAACAATATTTATGCTGGTATAAAACATTGATGATGTAAGTAGCTGCTACCTATCAACACTACCGAACACACTTTGGTCATAACATAAATTAAATCAATATATTAAGGTGCTAATAAACAAGATATAAATAGTATTGGAAGCATGAAGGGAGCATCTACCCACATAATAATATAAGTAATGAAATCATAAGAGGCATTTCAAGAGCATACTGTGGTAAAGGAAGTACAGTTAGTGAAACGTAGTTACTTTAAAATTATGGCAGTCACCACACCAGGACGACCAGTCACCCCAAGCAGCACCCGTTCACGAGTATGACGCGTGGACCAGCCATCACCCCCTTCGCACATATTAGAGGGAAGGGGGTGACCCGGCACACGACGCCGCCGCAAGCAATGACATTTTAATGAGCATGACGAACCTTGGCATGGGAGCCCACCATTTCAATGAAAAAAAAAGATAATGAATACCACTGAGACTCGTGCAATACCTCTCTGTTACAGAGTTGAAATGACTGATTAATGTTTATACAATGCAAAGATATAGGTATATATAAATATAAATATATAGATATTTAATCTCGATTTGTGTAGAACGCGTAACTAACTAATCCCATGTTTTCTTATCCATTAAGTAATCGTCAACCTTATAATAACCCCTTTTAATAAGATGATCTTTAATAAACACTTTGAATTTTTGTTGGGGAAGATCCATAACACTGCTAGGGAGTTTGTTATACAACCGAACACCAAGACCTGCAAATGAGTTGTGTACTTTTTGCAATCTATTGCAGGGACCTACCAATTTGTGCTTATTTCTGGTATTAATGTTGTGAATGTCACTATTCTTAGTAAACGAATTAATGTTTTGTTTGATGAACATCAAATTCGCAAAAATATACTGTGATGCCACCGTCAGTATACCTATTTTCCCAAATACCTCCCGCAGAGAGTCCCGCGCTCCTAAGCCGTAAATAGCGCGAATTGCTCTTTTTTGAATTACAAAAATTGTGTCTATATCAGCCGCCCTGCCCCAAAGTAGAATACCGTAGGACAAAACGCTGTGAAAGTACCCAAAGTAAACCAGTCTTGCCGCATCTACACCAGCAAACTGTCTTACCTTTCTTATTGCATAGGCTGCGGAGCTGAGCCTGCCCGCGAGCTTTGTTATTTGGGTGCCCCATTGAAGTTTGTTATCTAAATCTACACCTAGGAAGGTTGCGGAATTGACCATGTCTAATACCTCACCATTTAGAACTACGTTCGTACCTAGATTCCTAGCGTTGGGCATAGTAAATCTAATGCATTTAGTTTTCTTTGAATTTAGCAACAAATTGTTGGCTGTAAACCAATTGAGAACCTGTGTAAGAGCACCATTTACATCGTCAAAATCAGTTTTCTTACGATCTACTCTAAATATAAGCGACGTATCATCAGCAAATAGTACGATATCACACAGATCCTGTACCTGATGTGGCAAATCATTAATATAAACCAGAAAAAGGAACGGACCAAGGATAGAGCCCTGTGGTACCCCGAGACTAACCGCAGATCCAGTGGATCTTGACCCATTTATGTCTGTATAATGCACTCTCTCAGACAAGTAGGATGCAAGTAAGTCAAGTGCCATATCCCCAATTCCATAGTACTTAAGTTTATATAAAAGAGTATTGTGGTCAACACAATCAAACGCTTTGGAGAGATCGCAAATTACCCCAATAGCATCCTGCGACATCTCCCAGGCATCGAAAATATGCCTAATAAGTGTGACCCCTGCATCGATGGTAGATCGACCCCTTGTAAAGCCAAACTGTTTGCTGTGGAGTAAATTGTACAAACTGAAATGGCTCTCTAATTGCTCTAATATAGCCCTTTCAAATATTTTGCTAAGAGCAGGCAAGATGGATATTGGCCTAAAGTTACTGGGCTCACTTTTGCATCCGTTTTTAAACAAGGGAATTATCTTACTGTGTTTCATTAAATTAGGAAACACACCTACATCTACACATCGATTAAAAGTTGCAGCTAAGTGAGGCGCTATTTCAGCGATAATACTCTCAAGTAACTTTACAGAAATTCCCCACAAGTCCGCTGTATTTTTTGAATTAAGCGACTTGAATACTCTGATTACGTCAGAGGGGTTTATATGCTTAAAATAAAATGAGACGTTGCACTGACCCACATTGCTCCTAAGTAATGATCCTGCTTTAGCGGTAGAGGAATTTAAGGAACTAGTCGTAATGACTGGTATGTCAGAAAAATAATTATTAAATGTTTGAGCTACGCCTAGGCTATCTGTAATAACCCGATTGTTAACATTTAATTCGAAGTCGTGATCAGGTGGTGACGATCTTCCTGTTTCATTGTTGATAATATTCCAAGTTGTTTTTATTTTATTGTTGGAATTTTTGATCTTGTTGCTTAAGTACAAAGACTTAGCAGCGGCACAAGATTTTTTGAAGATTTTAGAGTAATTCCTAACATATTCAAGGAAACCTCATTCAGATATTATTATAAACACGAGATAAAATACGTCTGATTAATTACAAGACACTACAATTTCACTGCGAAACATTTCCACTTTATGAAATACCCACATCATTAAAATCGAAAACACATCAAAATATTTACGTGTATGTTCGCACAATATTTTCCTCAATTAAACTTTCGAGTTTAACCCGCATAAAGGCAATCATACCCCAATAATAAAACTCCGAGCCGTTCATAATAAAAAAAAACTTTTCCAAAACATAAAGCTGACGTTTTATTGCGGAAATCTTAATTTTCCTAATAATTAATCTCAGATTGCGGGGAACCCTTGCGAAAACGCTTCATTTTGAAGAAATAAAGAAAACTTTTTTCCCCTTTCTACCTGTTACAAAATTTACAAGCAAATGAACCTGAACTTGGTACAATTCGTTCTTTTTTATTTGCCCCACTCATTATGAATAAAACATTCAAAGGATTGCGATTGTTTTAGAACAATTACATTTCCATTTAGAATGTTTCCACAACGGTTATTACTACTGCTCGTAGTCAGTTGCTTGCTATTGTTTCTGAAGGGACAGTACAAGATCTTTAGTGCGACTGTTTCATGGACACTAAGTATACCGGTGAAAAAGAGTCGGATTTGGATTTAAATAAACTAGAATCGTAAATACGCATTTATGTTATAGTCGCACAGTACCTATTGTCATGTCAGACCAAATGTTAGTTTTCAAATTGAATTCTACTTTGCATGTATGTAAACAGCAGAATATAAATGAACTCAGACAAATACAGTTCAAATTTCTAATATCAATGTAAGTAAGTGGATACTCGTAAGTATGAATTTTAGAACTCTTTAACATCTAACAAGTGGGACATTAAAATATGACAAAATCAACATATCACTTCAAAACGAACATCCGAATCAAAAACTTCCTTTTGAAGTCAAACGTTCTAAGAAATCCAAACAGATAGTTTTACGACACAACCAAGGGAAAAGGACTGGGAGACACGCACGGACATTTATGGTTTCGGAATGTATGGGCCCATGCTATGCGACCCATCAAAACATTTTTACGACTAACATGGCCAATAGCAGAAACTGCCCCCAACGACTGATTTATATCGTTTCCGTTGAAAAGCATAAAGAATACAGCTGCAGACATATTTAGCGGTTAATGGGACGTTTGAGTTTAATAATGTTGCCTTAAACTGTTTAATGTTGCTTCTTGGGGGCCTATTACCGTTCGATGTTCGATATAACAATCATGTGTTGCGGTTTATTTATAGATGGCTGTAAGCTATTAAGAGTCTAATTGTGGTTAAATATATATTTGATTGTAAAACACTTGACTTAGGACGTGGATTTAGTACCACTTGCAAGACAAAACTACTGCAGTTCAACATCTTAGTAGAGCTTTGTTTGCAAAGTTCGCGGCTGACGGAGGTATAAATATAAAAAAAAAATTAAAAATTAAGATAAGGCTCTCTACTAAGTTGTCGGACTATACGCGGACCCAACTTTTTAAATTTAAAATTACAAATACGGAATTATGTAAAAAAGGGATGTATAATGGTGCACTAAGAATAAGTTCAAATAAGTCTTGAAAAACTTAAACTTCCTCGAGTTCTATTATAACTTTCTATCCACAATGAATTTGTTACAGACCGCAACTTTTAACATACTGTAAAATAACCCATCATCTCACAAAAGCCATAAAAACTAAAAAAGAATAATGACCCGTGACGTCACACATTGAGACCGAAATTCCTCAATTAAATTTCGTTCACCAAAACATAACCGCAAAAAATACTGGCAGTTAAATCTGCCATATGCAAGCGATAAACAAATTATATCAACCGTTGTATTTTAGACCTGACGCTAAAGTACAAATATTGGGGTAAAGTGCCCAATATGTTTTACAGGTACTGCAAATGTTGGTTCATAAAGTTAGAAATTTACAATGTAATGCCCTGTTTCGGGTTACCTTTGTGTCTTTGTTCCCAGTACACCCTTTAGGACGTGTATACGTTTAACCGCAAGTTTAGTGGGTCCGGGTAAGTCAGCTGTAAGTAATCCTGGTGGAATACGCCCCAAAACGATTTGCTGATGTTTGCATGAGCTTTGTTGATTTATGTCAAAGGTTTCACGAATATTTTGGCGATGTTAGTTTCAATGTTTGATATTAATTAGTAATTAATGACGTTGACGAGAGGTTGACGCTACTAGAATGCGCTGGACTGTTTTTCAATTAATGTTTATTGAGTGGTCGCTTGATTTAGAAAATAGACCATGAATAATTTTATTGTATACTTAAATATTGCATGATAAAAAATCATGAACACTAGCTTTCCACCCGCAGCTTTGCCCGCGTTGAATTTCACCCCCTTAGAGGAGAAATTTCAAAAAATCCTCTTTTAGTGCTCCTCTACACTTTCTGAGGAATCTTCACACCAAATATCAGCTTTCCTCGCTCAGCGGGCTTATCACGTATCTCAGTTGACAGCTAGTGTACGTCAAATCGACGGTCATTATTCAGTACCTACATTGCTGCTTTGACGTAACGTGCTAACCACAGTATTCTAAGGGAGAAAACAAGGTATAGGGTAGTGACTTTCAAATATTTGACAACTGAGATACGTGATAGCCCCCCAGTAGTGTCAGCGTTTGTGTTCTCAACCAATCACCGTCAGTCAGTCACTCAGTAACGGAAGATTTTTATATAATATACAGATTATTATTGTATTTATCTTGTACCTACATCATTTCTAACACACGATTTCAAACTTCTTCAATACAATACAGCTTAAGAAATATGACATCTTGACAACAGCACTCGGTAGGAATGGGAACGTGTCTTCTAGAGCCTGAAGATACTTAGCAACACGAGTTATACTAGTATGATTGTGTACCCGATACCCACTACTTTCTATAAATAATCGGATTGATAAACTGAAACGTTATTAGGACACTTTCTAATTGATCATGTTTTATAAGATTGATAGACTATGCACATAAAGAAATCGAAAAGTAAATAATAAAAATAGTGTAAAAACGTAGTTGTAATTCAATTTCATTTCTTTTCAACCGGGGTTTATTTTAATTTTTTTGTAAGTTAATCCTTGATTCCACTACGCTGGCCAAGTATAGGTTAAAAACTTTAAAATTATGGGCTCAATAAATGTATTAAACCAATTTCAGGCCTGCAAGATTTCGTCACAATGATTTCCTTCACCTTTGGAACAAGTGATAATTATTTCGTAAATTATTAAAAGAATTTCGATGTTGAATATACTATCATTTAAACGTACAAGATACAATACAAATACAAAGCATTTGAAATAGTTAAAATCAAGATACTCGTGCTCTCCAAGCAAAATTGTTAGTATATTCAAAACGACAAAATGCATTCGACTCGTTGTACTAACCTACCTGTCACGGCTCCGGTGGAAACTAGGAAACTGGAGCGCGCAATCGTCGAACCAAATCATTTGATAAATGATATTGCATAGCACATACAAATGGAGACTGAACGGAGACTTCGCTTTTAAGAAATGGTAAAAATACGTAGATAAATATTTAAATATGGCTTTTCGTTCCGTTTTGCTAGAATTTATTTTAGTCCTAGCAAAAACATATTTATTTAAAAGCATTTTTCGTCTTTTTATCATTATTCCTCTATCAAAACAGCAATAAAGAATCCGCCATGTTTGGAATGCTAGTAGTCTTTTATTTTAGTGTCCTTTCAATCAAATGGATTTCATACAATTATCTATAAAAAAAAATTGCCGTTATAATCAACGTAGTACAAAAATATTAACTATAAATGTATATTTCAAATTGATAGAAAGAAATCTTTCTTTAAAAACTTGTTTAAATGTCCTTTGTCTATTATGTAAATTTAAAGCGTAAATATCAACCCCTTTTAGTGTAAAATATTAACAAACTTAAGCTCGCACCACTTTTGTACCTACATAGGTACGATACAGAGAATTTAACTTGAAATATAAATGAATTTAACCTCACGTGGAGAGATTTATCCCATGAATATTTAAAATATGCTTCAAATAAGCGAATAATAATCAAGAAATATATCTTTTTAAGATGTCTTTAGAATGAATAAACGTATTGGCAGCTAGGAATTTGAATACATTTTGATAAATTAGTTCTGCAATACACTTGAGACAGTTATCAATTTCTCATAAAAATATCTTCAGATTTTCAAGTTCAATAACCTATGAGAACTTAGAATATAAGATAAACAAACAAATAAATGATTAATCACAGCAGATACGTATTAAAGCCTACTTGTCTAAAGTAACTTAGATACGTGCCATTAATCTTGTTATCAAAGTGTCCAATTGTTTAACTTAATCGTTGAAACAAATAGAGTTCTTCAAGGTGAATGACATCAAAATATGCAGACAAGAAAGAATTTAATCAAACTTTATCAGAAATACAGTTTATCTCAGAAAAATATTTCGTATTTCTCAATTGAGCTGATATTTTCTTATTTCGGATTGGAACAAACTCGATGCAATATACACTGATCATATTTAAGCTTATAACTTAGGAGTAAATTTTTCCGATTTATATGAAAAATTGTGCAGTGATTCTAATATAGTTGGAGAAACTATGAAATTTTTACTTGGGTACCATGTACCGTTGATGTCTCAAAAGTGATTAAAAATGCAGTGTTACTTTTTATTTCTTGACATTTCGGCCAAAGTACTTTGTGAAATAAAATGTGTGTTGCGACGTAAAAACTTTGTCTATTACCTAAAAATATATATATAACCTTAAAATTTTCGAGTCGAGTTGAATACAATTAATACAGATAATTTAATGCTACTTGGCCATCATCATATTAAATTATATATTATGTTCTATCCTTAATCATATTTAACGTTTTCCCAAAGTAGGTATACGATTTCTCCAGAATATCGGTTACTTACTTATATTGATTTATGATAATCAATGCACTTGGCACTGGTTTCCGTTATCCATTGGGATTTTGGCGATATATTTTCATTTGTAAAGTTACTACCACTACCCAAGTATTGATTTGCAGTTGAACATTTTTGTATGGCCAATTCACTAGAAACATGATACGATTTTTTTAGAAAATATTATAATATTCTGTATGTTGATCATTTCATTCTAAAACAGCTACCTACTCCCGATGACAGTATTTCTAATCTCAGTCGATGTCTTATCAATACTTCTCAACGGTAGTAGCCCCAAAAATAAATTAACTCGAAACGTCCAACAACATCAAAGATATTCAATCAACGGGGCTACAGAAGTTTGACGCAAAAATCAATACATTACCCGGGATGAAAAGCTAGCTTCAATCAGCCCTAACCCAATTGATAAAGCCACTTTAAAGTAAACATAAAACTAAGAAAACTTAGCACAATCAAGGTTCACCACAAACTAAGTTACTGTTTGTTCAGCCAAGAACACATGGGTATTGTTCAAGATCAACTTTGGAACTGGAAACTCAATCACGCGAGTACGATAAAGTACTTGATTGTTGGGCACTTGCAAATGAACGTGGGAGTGTGCGAAAATAATTTATTGTTAAGAAAGGGAGCGCTTGTATGTTGACGTGACGTTCGCGTTGACAGGGTTTCTTTGTTTTACGACTTTTCTCGGTAAAGTATCCAATGTTCTATTTGAGAGTATGTTTGATTGTTTTTGTGGAGGTAAGACAGCCTTTTGCCCTCATCTTAAACTATCGTATAGATTGAAACTGGCCTACTTAGCCGACTTAGCCGACTTAGCCGAATATTGAAGGAAGATATTTTATAAATCAAGACATATCTGCATCCAAACTAATCAATGAATTCAAAATATTTGTTGAGGCATTTCGAGACTTCCGAACTGTTATTTACCTACTTTCTTTTTTTTCTTTTCTTCAATTCTTGCCAGTCAGTCAGACAAACATACAAGATTCGTTTGTTCACAGATTTAGTATGGACGTATTTAGGTCTAGCGAAATTGTAATGGATCGTCTATATGTAGGACATAATATATTCTGCTTGAATAATGAATTGTTCCTAATGTAGAATACAATCTCAATGTATTCTTAGCCTTTTTGAGATGTATTATGTATTGTAGGCGTGTATGAAAATTGATTAATATTTTATGAGCTTGTTATATCGTTTGGGTGGTAGATATTGTAGACGCGTTTTGATTCACTTAATAAGTATTGATGAACGTTAACAAATGTTTTTCTACGACATGAATATAATAAACTTAACTTGTGTAGTTGTTGAAGATAGTAAAAGATGTACAAGATTATAGTGAACAGTTTATTTGTCGATGACGTCTTTATCGATATTTCTTTATAATCATAATCATTTATTTACCAAAAATATGGTAATAACAAAGATATTAAAAACAATGTATAGTACACATTTCGCCATAACATTACAGCAAATATTTATAATAGGAATAGTTATTTTTCTTTTTACTGTTAGATCCACTTTGAGGAATAAAATATTTCCTCTCATACTCCGGATTCAATTGGCGACAAACCTTACGATTATCTAAAAGGTTCTATATTTGTCCACGCTAACTTTTGTACTGATCTATACAACCTCCTTTAAGAATGTTTCGTATTTCACCTTGAAGTTTAGAGATCACCTTCAAGGGTTCCCTCGTGAGGCTTCTCAAACCTTGATACAATACGTAATAGATCGATTTTGTTAAAATCTAACGATCAAGGATGAGAAATTTGTTAATGGAGTTGGGAGTGAACACTTAAATAGTAGGCCTAGGAAGTAAATTACAAAGTATTACTAGAGTAAAATTTCCACAGTTTTGAGATAAGATAAAGAAATAGTGCGTTTCGGAATGAAAAAATGTATTGGATGTGAAGTTTTATTGAAAAATTATGCTTCTTTGTATTAACTGAATCTTCTGGATGATTATTCTAATAATATTGTTATGACTGTCCTTCATACAGTTATTGCAGATGCAGGTTTGGATTAAGGTGATGATTATGCTGTATTGCATACACAATACGTCAGAAGAGTGTCCAAGGATAATGAATAACATTAATTAATATATCTAATCTTACAAACATATGCGTAATCATAAAGCATACATAATTTTACAAAGGGTTTCCATTTCCCATACCCGTCATATGACGTAGAGATCGATGGCATGGGACAGGTAGAAAGGACGGGTTCCCTTTTAATTGCGTTTATCAGACCGACTCAAAATCGTGACCATAATGGCAATTTCGTAATCCCGAACGATACAATCTATGGTAAAACTCGGGAATAATAAATTCAAAGGTATGATTATATTATGTCAAATAGCTTTTGCACGAAACAGCAGGTACGATTATGTTTCTTCCAGCTTTGGACGCGACTTTATCCGAAAATATTTCTCGGGGTAAAAAGTATCCTTTGTGTTACTCAGTGTAGGTTATAAACTATCTATGTGCCAACTTTTATCAAAATCTGTACAGCAGTTTTTGCCTGAAATTGTGACAAACGTAAATATGTACTTTGATACACTTAAGCTTAACATTTATATTAGCAGGTTCTAGTACTGCACTAAAGTATTATAATACTCTACACTACTTGCTTCTGACACTTCAAAAAGTTGAACTTTATTATGCTTTTCGCGGAACTCATGTCGACCTTTGTGTAACGTAGGACTCAGTTTCTTGCAGACTAGGAACTTATTACATTTTTTTTTACAGACCACTTTTACACCAACACACCTGCATTTAAACTTTACCATATATAATATGTATATTACATTTTATTTCATGACTAGCTTTTACCCGCGACTTCGTCCGCCACCTGAATTTTCCCATGGGAATGCGTCATTTTCCCGGGATAAAGTAGCCTATGTCCATTCTGGGTTATTAAAATACCTCCATACTAAATTTCATGCAAATTGGTTCGGTAGTTTAGGCGTGATTGATTAACAGACAGACAGACAGAGTTACTTTCGCATTTATAATGTTAGTATGGATTAGTAAATATTGTAAGAGGCGACATCAGGCATAACGAAACATACATACATACATAACATCACGCATATTGTACCCAAAGGTGTAAGCCCACATCATTAAAGTAGTCGTCAAAAGCCAAAAGACGGCATTACTCCCACACCTTTGAGACAAAAGAATAGACACATCGCAGTTAAAAATCTGGCTGTCAAAGACACGTTTGCGTCGAGGTGTAACGGCGACCTAGTTTGACAATACAGTCGACCTGACTCGAGACCGTATTAGTTTTAAGCTGAGCATGCACTGACAAACATCCGTGCAACGTGTAAAATGTTCCGTGAAATGAACACTGTGAAACAATTGTGACGGTGAAAATTTGGTACATATTTTTACTAACTTTTGGCTTTGTAGCTTTGATATTTTTTGAGTTCCTTGTGAATTTTATTCGTTGTATTAAAATAGTAGAAGTTATAGCTATTTAGTTTTAACATTATTGATCGATAATTCAGTACAATCGCTTTACAAAGCACGTCATGTAAGTATTTGGCAGCTTGATAGCAAATAGACGAGCTGCAAATATAGAGTTGAAAACCATTTATTCGGTGAAATTTTAACGTAATTGCGAGAAACACGCATAAAACTGAAAATTTACCTTTAAACCTTTTTGTTTTACTAAAATATATTTCGTAATTCATCTACTTCAGCCTTTAGGGTAATACAGTCATGAAGTTTGATTAATATCGCCCCTCAGGTGGTATAAATCGTGAAACTTCGTATGTATACCCGAGGTTTTAGTTTTACACCGCTTGTGAAGCCATGCGTTAAAAGCCCGGTTAAAAGCCTCACAATCTGATTGTAGGTAATTAGTCAAAGGATGGGCCGCTCGTGGGTTAAGGAACCGTTGGCGCGATCATTCTATAGATGGGTGACCGCATAGTGCTATTTGAACTGAGCGTCTCCGTGCCTCGGAGGGCATGTAAAAAGTCGGTCCTGGTTGTTGTCAATTAACAGTTGTTAAGCCATGTCAAAGGCCTTTCGGGCGGATTAAACAACTTTGAGACTAGGTTGACCACTAACCATACGATAGAGAGGCAACGGATGATTTGAATTTTGAAATGATTGCACCGTCTGTTATATCTTGTCTGCGTTAGTCTTTGATCAAAACAAATATGACGGACCCTTTTGATGTTCATGATTAATGCCTTTTTGCATTTGTTTATTCATACCCATGTGAACTAGTTTTGAAACATGAATGACGGATATTTTTATGGAGCAGTAATTTAACTGTTGTCTTGATGGTTTGTAAATAAATCAATTGGTACAAAACCCCCGGTAACTACAATTAACAAATATAAATGCAAAATATGCAACTATAAATAACTATATGTAGTTTCAGTATCAGATTCAAATGAAACTATAGCTATTTCGATATTAGGACACACTTACAAAAACTTACGCAGATATCTGCTTACCCCTTTACGTATGTATGTATACGAACTTTTTATAGCATCGTCCATCCTGTGTTTCTTTCATTCAAAGACCGATAGGTAAAGCCAGAAAAAACAGAAAAAAGGGAACAAAAAATACAACAAATCATTTGTCCACTTCAACAATTCAAAATGTATTTCCGCGATAAAAACGTTTGTATTTTTTCACCGAAGCTCATTGGGATTACGTGGCAGTCAAGTTGTATTTATTGCCTACTTACGCGAGAGTGGCACAGACCGATGGAACGACCGATTGTTAACACGCCACCCATCATACTGCGTGTTTAGCTTGACTTGTAAATAGGTACAAGAAAAGTAATACAATAATTTACGAATAAATTTGTTTAGGAAGTGTTCGTGAATTAGTTTGAGGAGTAAGTTAAATAGAAGATAGAAAAAGTTATCGCGATGAAAACGATGTAATAGTACCTTTTAGAGCAGATAGGATGCTTCCCGTCTCTATTCGATCTCGGCATTATTGTACCATGTGTGTCTTGTTTAATTCTTTAATATGAGCCCCTAGTACCAATATTTTGGACAAATTACTCCAGTTAGTCCAGTCTGTGAAAATACATTTAGTCTTTGCTGTGTAACGACGGAATGTTTTTAAACAGAGTGCCTGGGTTTTGCCTTGTGTTTGCTTTTCTATAAAGAAAATAAAGAAAATTTAACTTTCGGCTTATAGACACAAAAACAAAATTAAAGCGTTATTTAATGTATAATTGCTTTTACTTTTGTTTATTAAACGTAAAATTAATGAAACCATTATCCTGATACCTACCTATGATATTAAAGTCTTATTCGTTGCTCTATTTGGCAATTAATCACTAACTCGGTACTGAAAATCCCATTTAATTCCAATATGAATAGTGTCACATGCATAAATTAATTTCCGGTTTTGTAGACGATCGGGAGATCACGATATCGATATAACCTTCAAATATTCAAACTCCTGTAGCGCAATTTACTACAGTCGGTACTATTGAGTATACCAGAGTTTTACATTTTAAAAAATCTTAAAATAGTTCTTACGGCATCAGCTGGGGTGCTGATTAGTTTTTTCTAATAAATTTGCCCATAGCACGCAGTAGAAAATTGAACTTAAATTCGAATCTGTCCATATACAAAAATTTACGAATCCTCGAAGCGCCTCTACCGGTCTCCTATAAGAACTATCTTTGCAGTATATTTTACTAGTCAAACTCTCGATACTCTACCGACTACGACTACTGAGCTACTGTTCTCTTCGTCACACCATACACTGCTATATACTCGTAGTTAATAAAAATATACCAAAAAAAAATTCATTTGTAATGGGGAGTAAAAATATACCGGTAGATATTCAAAGGTTTATACAAATAAAGGGACAGACGGATCAATGTCGGTTGGCAACAGTGCAAGGATTAACCCTACGTCTACCTATCCGTTGTTTACGTATCGGGTGTCCTGCACGCTTCGCAGGGCACGTTGAGTGCTCGATTGCGGTTCATGACACAAATCTCTATGACAGATTGTTGCTGACAGGGTTGGATTAAGGTTTCTACTGGTAGTAATGTGGTGGAGACCGTAATTAAGGTAGGGATGTAGGTCAATCGAAGTTCTGATGGTAGTTAGTTTGAAAATGAAATGTGAGGTTAAGTGGTGTTTCTTAGTCTTTTATGAAAATATTTAGTATTCATGGTAGTACATACAAGCAGCACAACCAACTCACTCTATTTTTTTACTCTGGCAAATTATATGGACTTCAGCTATTGCACAATTCTTTACCACTATCGAAAATTGGCTAACTATTTTTAGGCATAAACTTGCGTGACTTTAAACTCGTATAGAAATACAAATATGAGACGTCAAAACAATACAAGTGTAACTTAACTAATTACTTGTGACATTTATTTTTTGTACCGTAAAACAAACATTCCACATGACTTTAATTCCATACAAAAATGTTACGTGTTACTTAAGTAGTTCACTTTATCGTATGTTCGTGTGTACTTAGTCCATAAATACTTCAAGAACAATGGCATGCTTTGAAAAATGGGTTAATAAGGTTTTCTGGACGTTGTAAATTGTAGTTCAGAGTTTTTTGTATGGAAAGTAATGTACATAGGTGTAACATTTGTTAACTAGCTGATTCGTGCTTTATTGCACAAACTTTTTACTATACCTATTTTATAATAGTAATGCCATCAAAAACATTCTGTAAAAACCTCAAGTCTCGCCGTAAAAAGTTGTGAGATCTATATAATACCAAGTCGATTAATCTATTTAGTCTCTACTTAAAGGACCTTCTGTCTTAAGTTATTACGTATGTTATTATCATGCCAATTTTAGAAAAAATACCTTTAAAACAAATAGACCGACCTGGTCATCGCATGATTTGATTATTAGTATGTATCACACTACACAGCACGGCGAGAAGTTAATGCTCCTGAAATGTTAATGGCGAATTTGTGTTTTCTTGCGTTGACCAAGTCGATCTATCTGTTTTAGAGGTATTTTTTTTTAATTGGCATGATAATAACATACGTAATAACTTAAGACAGAAGGTCCTTTAAGTAGAGACTAAATAGATTAATCGACTTGGTATTATATAGATCTCACAACTTTTTACGGCGAGACTTGAGGTTTTTACAGAATGTTTTTGATGGCATCTCACTTCTTTTTGTAGAGCGAACGTAAGTCCAATTTGTATGGAAAGACGTTTTTTTTTCATAATTCAATATATTTTCCTATGGGAATGTTGTTCAGTTTCATGGGCTAAACACCCTTACCCAGCCTATACCCCCTCCCGTTATGCCTCATATGGTAGGTACCTATTTACACCTATTTATTTTATTTTCTACATGGCAGCTATAATAATTCATTAACTGCAAATGTAACCTTGTAATCTTATACATTTATATAGGATTACAAAGTTATTGTTGCAGTTGGTGTATTTAGGAAACTGGACTGAAATTAGATAATATTCAATTTTTCCCATGATTAAGACACTAAACCCTATTTGTATTATAAATTTTAAGCTTCTAAGTCTGCTAGAAGTACCTTAGACTTTTGATGATCGGTGAGTCAGTGAGTCAGTGAATCAGTGAGTGACAAAATTCAAAATTTTAACAAGTTGTCATTCTTAAACTATTGGTTCAAATTGACTGAAATTTTAAATATACCGTGTTTATACAATGACTGATTAGTTGCTGAAAATCCAGGCTTCTTGTTTTATCCACAACGAAATTATAGGGGTGTCGAAAATAGCCCGAATTGCTTCGAGAAAAGGATGTTACGGCCGTGCCGCTTTTTTTTTGCTCGACTTGCGGGGGCACTTCCCTGCCCCCAGATTACCACTTTGATTAAAATTTTTTCATGAATAATGTGTATGCAGGTAACACATAAACACAAATATTGAATTTAATTAAAAAATATGGCAAAACTTGTCAATCTCTACGTTTTTAGCAGAAGGTTTTTGAAGAATACAGATAACGAACTTTTGATACTCCAATATGATCGTGTCACATCCGGCGAAGAATTGTTATCGACTGCAATTCCTTTCACGACAGTTGTCTCGTTAATGTTTTTAATCGCCTGTCTAATTGTACAAACGTATTTCGAATAGATATACTTCTCATTTTTCAAGAGAAATCCAAATTCAAACAGTAAAATAAAAAAGTATTTCATATCTGCCAGTAAAGTCGCCAAAATATTTTCTTTTACCTTTTTATTCTACCTCCAGCATTACATACGTGTATTAACTTAAGAGCACAGCTATAATTTTGGCTAGCAGACTCAGTACAAACTACTGCAGTCACTTGAGCGTGTAATCCAACGAGAACAATACTGTAATGCTGTAGCTTAAAAGATAAAAGAATGGAAGCTTCTACAAACTGGTAGTGTTATTAACGAAAATAGTTTGTATGCACGAAGATATAAGGTACTTGATTACATTCTGTATCTAATAATGTATCTTAGATTTTTCAAATAAATTTTAATACATTTTATCTAAGCGTTCTCAAGAGATCACTATTTGTATTGCTCTCGCCATATGAGGTATCGAAAGATTGACATTTAAAATGTACCAGCAAAAATTGTTCCATAGTGGCGCCCGCTAGAGGCGTTGGTCGGATTTACATTCAAAATTTGTCAATAGTAGAAAACAGTAGGAAATCCCTGTGTCCTTCCTCAAATCCTTGTTTCATAAATTGACGTAACAGTAATTGTTTTTATTTTCGTTACTCAACCGTGGCAAAAATCTTCTGCATAACATACTTCTTAAACTTTTGATTACATTCGAACTTAGCCCAAATACCAGCACAATCGAACAAATTAAACAAAACAAAAGACAAACATTCAAAAATCTCCTTGACCCGGTTCCATTTCTCATCCATCCAAAATTGGAACGAAGGAAAAAAGGATAAATAAATAAAAAAAAAACAACTATAAACCGTTGGATTTGACAAGTTATTTTACTTCGTTTCCGTTATGAACCCGTTTCAGGTTGTCATCTCCACGGCATTGCTCGGACGCTTTTGAAACTGTCATCTGGACGTTGACTGAAAAGTTATTCATGAATAAGTTCGTTGGTAATTTGCTGAAGCTTGTCTTGCTTACGCTTTCTAATTTCGTGATTTTAAATGGATTTTGCTTATTTGTGCGGTGTCAGTGTTCGGTTGAATGACGGGCAATAGGGGTTTATAATGAATCTACGATCGATAAATAAAGACTTGAATATTCAAGAGCTTAACTTTTAAGGATCTCGAATGGTCAGTACATTAAAGTTAAATTACGACATTATGAACATGTTAATAACTCAAAAGCATGTTTAGATCAGAAATCACACAACAAAATGGTGTATCTACTTAGAAAAAACGTAGTACAAAATGTTTTTTTTATATTTTATAATTCCTGACTACCATGGGAACAAGGCTTGATAATTGTAATGTAGACAGGTATGAATATTACATGATTGGTATTCTTTCCTGCCCTACCTGCATTTTTCTACCTACTTTCATGAGCTCGACAACGTAGTTTCAAAGTACTTACGTAGTTGATACACTCTTAACGGGAACCAGACGTTTTTCAACAAGATTTTCTTTTACAAATAAACGAAACTCGAGACTGTAAAAAGTTAAATCGAAATCGCGTTCTTGTTCGAACTCGGCGAGGTTCTGATGGCGGGTGCTTAAGTTCTGATAGATTGTGATTCCAACGGCTCTATTTATTTGCTTATTGATGGAAATGTACAATTATATTTGCCAAGGAGCTGAGAATGAAAAGGTTTATGTTTCGCCTTGTCTTGGTAATGAAGGGCTATACTATTATTTTCTTATGACCGGGAACACAGCTTGAAGTATGATATGCCGTGCTTTGAGCTGTGTCGGAGAACTTTTGACAGGTAGAAACCTCTTGAAGTTATTTATACTCGAAGACCCTGTTCACTACTTTCAAGTCCCATAAAGGAATTATATTATTATCTTTTCATTTTTAAAATAAAAGTAACCCATGAAACTCGGTTTCATAAATATACAAAACCACGTTGAACAACTTATCTTAGTCTGGCTAACTAAGATAAGGCACTGCTACGTAAAAAACCTAATTTTGGTTATTTCGTTTATATGTATATATTAGTAAAATTTATCATTTGGTAATCATTTTTGAGTTTTAAAATATAATGAACTATTTGTTAAAGATTAAACAATAGCAATAGCGAGGAATGGGAGTAAAAATGTATTTTTTATCATACACAAAGGATAGGAGGCTGCAGTGAGAGGCCATAAAATATAAATAATGGTTGGCGTGATAGCCCTGTCGACTTCGCCGCGGGAAACTCGTGAACGTTAAAGTATAACAGTTTTTGTATGTTTTCGAATTTGAACTACACTTTATCGCGGCAAAGTGCCAGCTATTAGGGTTGTGCTATTAACAATTTTGTCGCTTAACATAATTGTGGGTTGAAATTAACGGCCTGATGTTTTGTGTGTGTGATTGTCGCTTGGACAGTCAACTATAAAAGTCGCTGAACAAAACTTATTTACATTGTATTTTAATGTAACAAAGCGTTTTCATATGAGAATGAGGCAAGGGAATTTTGTAAGGATCAAACCAAGTGGCGTCTTTTGGTCTCTGCCTACCCCCATGGGATAAAGGCGTGATAATATGTTTGTATAAAACAAATGCAGCTTAAATTTGTCACAATATATATCATTTTTATTTTGTGTAACCTAATTATTCGTAATTGTAAAAGAGCATCCTTTTTTCAAGAGATTTTTCATTTTTGGGATACCAAACAATATAACAATGAATTAATACAATAATTATTGCTAGTTGTATTTTCAAAGAAGGCCGGATAATTTTATAAATTCAAGGAACGCGATATTATTCCATTATAATACTAATCAATTATCCAAATACTTTTCTACAATACGTAGAATATTTATCAACGTTTTAATCCATTAGCTTCTCTAATTGACGAGATTAATAAGAATAGCATATAATCCACATGAAAAATGGAAATCTATTAAGAATACTCACGACTGTTTCCGATACGATTAGTAACATTTTTCTTTTACCCTCGTTGAAATAATGGATTTAAATTTTTCCAGCTTTGTTAAAAGCTTAATCGGGAATTTCGTTGCGCAATGAATCTGCTATTTTCACGCTTTTTCTTTCAATGCAGATTTTCTGTAAATTATAGATTACTGCAGTGTTTGATTCTGATAAAATGTTTTATTAGCTTTAGTGTTATTTTAGTTGAGTAATTAAATATGATTTGAGTGCACTAACTATTTATCAATTAGTGATATAAGTATTTTTTCAATCTTATTAGATAAACTTTGATTGATCTCATAGTAACGACTTTGCGTTGCAATTTTGATATACCTACCTACGGACGTAATTAAAACGTTGCTTGAAAAATCTCACTCCAACCAGTATAGTTAAATGATACTAAACTACCTACATCATAGCTCGGTTAAGTAGTTCAAATATTTCACCATTAGTCGGTGCATTAGGCTAACAGTTACGTTAATGTATAATAAATAGTATGCAGGTATTTCATAAATACAGCCTAAACCACTACGGTAAATCAGAATTTACTGAGCACGATTCAACGGGAATATTATTCCAAACACATATGGATTGCGACTAATGTATACAAGGATTTACTACCGAAATCGCGTTACCACGGAATTCTATACAGACTAAAACAATATTGTTTGAATAATTTGAATATTCCATTTGGCTGTGTTTGGTTTGTGATTGGCGTTAGTTCGTTGCGATAATGCTTCGAATCACTGCTTCGAGACAAACTTACTGAGATACGAGTTGCTAGTTGAAGCACCGATTGCGGCAAACTCTAGTTACGACTGGCTGGACTTTACTCCGCTGTAATCGAGGTATTGTAACAATTTGATTAATCATTTGGATCGATTTGTTTAAGTAATTTTATGATGCGATATTCGCTAAGTTTTTTTTTATTTGAACAAGTTATAATGAGTTACTTACAACGGAAATCACAGCGATTTTTTTTTTCTACAGTGAGACGACGAAGCGTTTTATAGCCAGTGTCTTTAAAACTACACATTCTACACAGTCATATGTGTGTGTTCATGACATGACATAAATGTAGATAAGCAAATGATTACGAATCATAGTTAAAAGGTAACGTTCCTGCTTTAGTTTCTTATCTATAGTCGTTATATTCCATGGTCACTGTAATAGTCTTGGAAGTCAACTTAGCCACAGCCCACGTAGAATCCCCGTTACCTCACTACACCAAACACAAGATATTTGTTGTATCAATCGGTACAATTAACAATCAGGATGGAAGGAAGCCACACTCCCCACAATTGGCAGAAGGCTTAATTATCGCTAAGATCTAAACCAACAGGTGCTTAGTCGTTTAGGCACTGTATGGATAACTATCTTATAAACTATCATAGATATTGAGGTAATACAAATAGGACTTGATTAGCTGATTCAACTATAACAACTTGATAACTTAATACATTTATCTATGTTTCTTGTAAATTGAACGAATTGTAATCTTGTAATATGAAAACCAGAAAATGCATTATTTTATATTTTTTTTCGCTTTGGCATGCTTTCTTGTTTATCGATATTAAAACCTTCGTAACAATAGGTTTTGAAAAAATTAGACACTATACCAAGTATACCCATCAAATTCATACAGCATTTTTGTTTTAACAGACAAATAATATACGCCTCCATAAAAAAAAAACACTGATAAAATATCACTGTATTTCCAGAGTACATTACTTTATAGGTCGCTGCTTCCATATTCGCATCGTAATTATACATAATAATATGAAGACAAACATATCAAGTCCAATCAATAATCTAAACCAAATTACTGCACTGTACATAATCAATTCATATATGATATTATTCTAGTCGATTGTAACTGGTTAATTGTCAAAGCACATAACGCTGGCCGCTTTGTATCACCACCTCGTGACAAAGGACTATTGGTATTTGATGAACTACGATATTTGTGTACTGGTGTTATAATGGCTAATCATTTTAGCGTAAAATGTTAGATTTAATTTAGAGTTGCCATCATTTGTAAACATTGTAAATTGTGAACACGGTGTATGAGGGGCGTGAGTTATGTAAAGAAATCATGATGTTTTCCAGGACACTTTTATGAGCTCAGGTCAAACTCGACAAGACACTTAGAACAGGTTTGTTGGAAATATAATTTTAACGGAAACCATTTTCATCAAAAATATATTTATTGGAAATGGATTGGAAATGGTTCCATTTCCATTAATATTATTTCTATTTACATATGTAGTGTACATGTTTTCAACTTCCGCAACGGAACTATTTGATATAATTGTATTTTTTTTAAATAAAGAGTAAATAAATACTTCTGCCACTAATAGACAATACGCCAGTAACAAAAAATCCACAGAAAACTTTTAAGCATCTAACTGAGAAACGTGCACAAATTATAATAAGCTAAAAGTAATTATTAATTTCACATAAAATTATAACGAAGCCTTTACATCAAACGATTTAAAATTTCCGCACAAATTTATTGGCTGCATGCTTATTATGGCGTGTTTCCAACCCAAGACACCAACTGACACAGAAACTAGAACAATCGTTAAACTCAGGTCATCCGTCCAGAGACTAATCACGATTCACATTGGTTAATCTCCGCAATCGTTTCCGATTACTGAGGCGACTGAGTTACGAGGATTCCACTGTTTTAGTACATTTCTCCGTCATAGGTACTGTAGCAATAAAATGTAGATTACAAATAAAATCTATACAGATAAGACTTGGACTCGAATGGCACAAAACAGATATGCCTGGCATATATGGAGGAAAGCTTTATACTGCAGTAGGTTAAAACTTGATTGTAATAATAAATGTTAGGAAAGGATTATAGATATAAATATTATAAACTTCATTTTTCCTTCCACATCTTTCCCACACATTTCTGGGAAAGATAAAGTTACCTATATAAAAAATAGCAATATTTAATAGTAATTAATATTTAAAACTTGACTATATTCTCAAGTCTAACTAGTTACTAGACAAACATAACTAGAATGGTTTCCCTTATTATCGATGTAATTGGTCATTATTTATACTCCTATTATGGAGTAAGTGAAACCTAACATTACAACCATACAATTAAAAAATAATGTAACAAAAGGCACGTAGAATTATTATCTCAGTTACGAACAAAAAACTCCTTCCAAATACCTCACAAAGCCTACCAAAACATTCAACCGTATAATTACGAAGGATAATTCTGAAAATTTATTATTTCGGCTCATTAAAAACAGCAATATAATATGTTGGAAAATTTTTGTTTATAACACATTATAATTGGCAATTTCCCTCATAATTAAAATATCAAATCAAACTGAGTATTTCTCTTAATTGCTTAATTATATTTAGAAAATTAATTAGTTTCTCATAACCAATGAAATGTAAAATTAACATCAAATGCAATAATATATTTGGCGGAATCCATTAAACCTTCCCGTTTTGTTATTGGTCTCAATCACTTTCTAATTTATCGTCAACATTGATATTAATTAGGTTGCGTCCGAATTTATCGGCGAAATTATAATTGCGGTCGCCTACTAATAACGGCTATTACCCATTCTATGTAACAAAACATGTTAGAATAAAATATTTACTGTAATATTGATGTGACCTGTGATATGATTAGCCACAGCCGCTTTTTTTTAACAGCATTCTTTGTAAATTTATTTGATACAAACTTATAAATAAATACACTGAAATACGGTTACGGTTATTACGTGACTTGTAATTGCTTTCCTAACATTCCTAAATGATTCAAAATAATGCACTAATGATAGAGTAAGTTATGTTTTAAGTGTCTATCTTCTCTAATCCGATTTTACATAGCTACAGTCTTTGAAACCTTCTAGAAAATATTCTCAGCTTTTCTGCCTATAAACCACTATTTCCTCGGACCACCTGCAACTCATTCAGTGAAGACTTTAAGTCAGTACATGGCACTCAAGCAGCCATTTCCCGTCTGGCTCTCGAAAGCGGCTTAAAAACCAAACACGGAGCTTTGTTATAGCGTATTTTACTCGTTCAAATAAAAATATGATTGTGTTACACAGGTGACCAAATGGAATGTGTTTGATTGTCAGCTAATATTTTATTTGTTAAAGAGCAGTTTTAGGTTCGTATGCAATAGGCTAAAATCGGCAACATATCTTAGACAGCAATGACTTTGAGAAATAATGTGAGTATCAGAAATTATAACTACACTTTGCTAGCTTGATAGATATTTAACCAATGGAAAACCCACAACTCGCATTTAGCCAACATTTTGAACTCAAAGATTTCCATCTCCCTGATTCCGAGAATTAGTACAGTAATGGATTAAAATAATTATTATGATATACATATTCGTCATTTCGCATTAAATCAACTCGAAACAATTCACCCAGATCCAGGGCTTCACCCAATTTAAACTTCTATACAAAATGAGGATATCTCCGTAACTTTAAAAAGGATTAGATGATATCATCAAAAAGTTTTCCTAATACTTTCTCTTATACGATTATAGCTCTAAAAATAAACTCTTTCAGACAAAACATCAGTTGTGTGGTCTCGATCTATATATATTCTTTTATAACGTTGACTGACATAAGAGGTGCTTAATGGATTACTTCAAGTGAATCAACAGCATCCGGGTGTGTTTTATAAACATCACTATGACTTTTCGCCCACCCATCGTGATCAATGGCTATCGATTTGGTATTTGATAGAAATCTATTTTTACTTTTAGATTTTTTTTTTGGTTTCACCAATTTTATGTGAGTATCCGTCAGCGTAAATTTTGGCAGCATTTTCATATATTTGCCGTTATTTTGACTTTCATATATGTAGGTTATCTGTAGCGCGATCCTGTACTATCGAGTATCGAAATTTTGACATTTAGAATGTACTGCCAAAATGTTTCCTACGACACCCGTCAGAGGCGCTGATCGGATTTTCATACAAAATTTCTCGATGACAGGTCGGTTGTCGGTAATCGATAGTAGTAGAGAATCAAGCTACTAATACTTGTATGTAAGCTATGAAACTGAACCCTTAGTAGAATATTTTACATATACACTTTTTACACTTTCATTACTTGATAAACATAAAAAAGCTGCGGTTTACTAAAAATAAAACCAAATTCAATTACCTCTGAAAATGTTATTTTATTATTTGCTCATGTCGCTGTCTAAATTTTAAAAGTTTGTATTTTAATTTAACCGATATATTAATTCGTACCGGGCAAAAAAAAATTAACTAGAATTTTTTGATTAAAATTGTAGCCTCAAAACTAGTAAATAGAGGATTTACGATTTCATTGAAAAAGTTAGTATGGTTAAAGTAACTCGTAGAAAAACCAATTTAAATAAACAAGTGGTACGAGTTGTTTGCAATAAATTCAAAATACAGCGGAATATAAATAAGTTTTCAACTTTTAATAGAATTCCAACAACTACACCAAGCGAAATCTCTAAGGAAATCTTTGCAATAGTGAAATGTATCAAGAACTTTACCTAACCAACAACTGATACTCATAGATCGATAAAGAATAAACCTTTCCATCCCTAATACTACGCCATGTTTTCATTTAAAACACGTAATCATCATAATCCGAGAGTCTACCTCAAGGTAGCACGCTAGGTCCAATACTTTACTTGACTCCGCTAAAGTTTTTTCATTATAAGTAATAATGATTCTACTCAATAACACAATAAAGTCCTTTTAACCTTTAGTAGTAGTTCGCAAAAATAGTGCCTAAGAAAATATCCAGTATCACAAAATAATAAATGAAGTTTTCCGATCGCTCGAGTGTATGAAGGAAAATATGAGACACATCGCTCCTTCAATGCAAAAGGGCCACAACTCAAAAAAAAATGAAAATCGTTTTATTGCAAAAATGACACCTGAACCGACTATATTTTATAGTAAAAACAAAACCCCCATCATTTTTGCTTATATTATGGCTGCACTGACTTACTGCCCTTTTTGCATTAGCTCACTTTGACAGGTAATGTCAGTGCAAAACCACTCTTTGAGTTGCGCCCGGAGATTCAACGCAAATGCTCGTCAGTTGCATGAAAAAGTGCCACAATCCAAAATATGTCTGTGTTGGGAGCAAAATTTCAAGTTAATGTGATTATATTTTACAATACAAAACTGCCATATTTTGGAAAACGTCCTTTTTGCATTCTAACTATAGTATTTGTTACCATATTTTGTAATACAAAAGTGCCATATTTCTGAAAACGACCGTTTTGCATTCAAACACTAGTATTTGTTGTTATATTTTGTAATATAACAGTAGCATATTTTGAAATACGTCCCTTTTGCATTAAATTATTGTGGAATAAATAATCATTTTTAGCGTGCTAGAATGGGAACGCCAGAAATATGACCGTTTGGTATGATAGTAATTTTAGTTTTCGTTACAATTTTAAAAATAAAATAATACATTTTGATGCAGGCAAAGTAAAGAGGCACCCTTTCCTTTCAAATTCCTCTTTCAGGGGCAAGATCCGACCAGTCCTTTTCAAATGCGTCTAGGTCATCCCGCCATCTCCATTTAAGTCTCCCGCGTCTGCTATGACCATCTTCTGGCATCCAGTTGGTAGATATGCGGGTCCACCTTTCCGAATGCATATGGATAATGTGGCCGGCTCAGTTCCATTTCAGCCAGGCGGTCTTCTCCCTTACATCGGCTATGCGAGTTTGGGAGCGCAGTATAGAATTTCGGACGTGATCTGTTCTTTTGATGCATAATATACTATGCTCCATCGCTCTCTGGCTCTTTCTGGTTTTCCGTAAGGGACCATGTTTGGGCAGCGTAGGTAAGGACAGGTAGTAGGTAAAAACATGTCGACGAGCTTTCACTTCAGTGACAGTGGAAGGTTACCCTTCATTAGCTCTTTCCTGGACCAGGATCTCTTTCAGGCACTTGTGACACGTTTGTCCAAATCTTTGTCCCGTCGGTTGTTAAAAGAGGTTATCTGGCCCTAGCAAGTGTACTCGTCGACATAGTCTATGACGTGCCCGTCTACCTCGACCCTACGTTTTGTGTTGTTGGTCATAACCTGGGTTTTTGTACGGTTCTTACTCAGTCCAATCTGAAGGTTTGCCGTGCTCAGATCTATGAGCATTGATTCGAGTTCCGATGCCGAAAAAGAGAAGAGGACTATGTCATCTACAAAACAATGGTTTGTTAACTGTTTACCACTTACAACTATGCTTTTGATTGCCATAACACCGCCAGGCTCCTGAAAATTTCTCTGAGGGTGCTGGTAAATAATTTGGGAGCGGACCTCCCTGTTTCACGCTTCTTTGGATTTTGAATGATATTGTTGTCTATTGCTTTGATGAGTTTGATGTATGAAGGTTCGATTCTACATAGTATCTTTAAGTAGGACTTGGATGGAGTGATGATTTTATGGCGGAATGAGTAATGCTGTCAAAAGCCTTGGAATAATCCACGAATGCTAAATATAAAGGCTTATAAAACTCAAAAACCTTTTCTATTATCTTATTTCTTTAATACTCCTGCTGCACTCAGTCTACTCGTCACGTTACCCATTGATTGATGATGATGATTGATGTTTAATTTTACTAAATAATGAAAGTTACGCACAAAGTTGATCTCAATAATTTTACTTACTTAATAAAAAGTTAAGATTTTTTCATTTAGATTGTTTAATACAATGTTTTCCTGGTCTATTCAGTTATGGTTTTACTTAGTAATTATTATTAAACTTTTTGATACGGTTTTTTTACCAAAAAAGTACAATTAACCATTTTTATTTGTAAAACTGTGTTTAATTTTTGACATATTTCTCATAATATTGGTTCAAATTTTGAATGCAAAAGGGACTTATATGCTTTTTTCTCTAAATAGGTAACAGCTATTACAAAGTTTATTTTGTAGAAAGATAGAGCTAGAAAATACGCATCTAATGATATATTAACATCTTATATTTAATAAATAAATATATGAAATGTTATAAAAAAACAGTTTCAAAAATTTGTTTTGGCTCTCCTGTAAAATTTATAGATTTCGATTTGTGGCCCTTTTGTATTCAAGGAGCGACATGCTTGAGGCGTTTCACCTCACGTCGTCACAATACATCAATACGACGTGTCAATATCTTTCATATCACGCCCTTAGTTACAAGTCTAATATATAGTTAATATGTAATCTATTTTTGGCTTTATTATATTCTGAATGTAAAAAGAATTTTATTACGGCTTCGGGTAAATAAATTGGATGAATAGTGCCAGTGAATATGTGGAAATATATTCATTCGTTTTTACGATTCAAAGGACACGAATGAAATAATATATTTTATTATCGGTTATTCAACTTATGAAGCTTTAGTTCGGTTATTATAAAAAATACGGCTTGTAATATTTCGGATATCTAGAGGTAAACATTTAGATCAATTGTTCACGCGCAAAATAAGAAAATATATATACTTAAGATATACAAAACTTTTATTCTAGAAATACAAGAATATGATCAGTGATTGAAATTCAACACTAAAAAAACATTATCTACCTACCCCTATAGAAAAGGGGCGTGTTTTATAACGATTTTTCTATATATGGTAAATATTTTTTTTGTCTTATTCGATTTTTAATCAAATTCTACCTTCGCTATAAGATATGAATTGAGTATGATCATTGACTTAAAATTTTTGCCCTATGTACTTAATTAAAGTATTGCAGAATTCTCATTGTTGAAATTATAAGCAGAACTTTAAAATAATGTATACTTCTAATTAAATTAACTTTTGAATTATCTCATTGGCTAAGTCAAAGCCAAATAATAAATTCAACTTGTTAACTCTAGTTTGCATTGTTCTCTTTCTAAAGTTAGGACTTATTTAACTACTTACATTAAAATATTTACATTTGCCTCGTGTTTGCTCTGAAATGAAAACTGAGCTCACTACACGTCCTTTTTAATTTCTGTAATATGACCCTTATCATTATTAACTTTTATAACTTTATTAAAATTTGCAACTTTGTGTGCAAAAGGCATTCTAATAATAGTATGATACAGCTAGCTTTTTGTTTGATTTACTGCTGTCTTTAATTAATGTATTTTATATTATAAGGTAGGTAGTAGGTAGGTAACCGAGCGATTTCGACCATGATGATCACATAGACTCCTAGTCAGATTGACGTTGATGCGGCCCGACGTAAGTTTTGTGCTTGTACTTAAAATTTATCCTTAAATACCTTCTGCATTACATTATGTAATAATTCTCAACTAAAATTATAACAATCACTTGTAGTTTGACATTAAGATCGTCCCACGCATTTTAAAATAAAGAGCTTCGGCAGGATTACCTGAACTCCTCATCATATTCAAGATTTTCAGGTACTCGGCATTTTGACACACGATTCAAGGACTACGTAACATGTAGGGACTTATACTTTTGACATGTGCTTATCTCACTGTACACAATAAAAGGGTACTGTCGTAATCAAGTATTCTGACAACTTTTATCCGTGTTTAATGACGGCCCTGCTTAAAAAGGGACTTCGGAAACGAATGCTTGACGTAATTACACCACCTTTAATTTTTAAAGAGGAACGTGTTAGGCTGAAGCTTTTTACAGAGAGAAGAATTTTTAATATCCTTAATTTGTTGCGTAGCACTTTGTTGGTTTCATTATTTTAATGTACCTATTTTTCTCTTTTATCGTATTCATCACTGTAAATAGTCAGTTTACGGTTTGCTTTGAGTTTTACAATGTAAAAGTAAAAATAAATTTTAGAAACGCTAAAATCTTTCTTGGCGTGATTGATGGAGTGGTTCCATGTGCCACAGATTTTTCTTTGTCAAGATTAAAATATAATTATAACGTTAAAATGGAACAATGCCTCAATTTGATTTTAATAAAATGCATTTATGTGTATAGTTTTACAATACAAAAATTAACTATCTTGATAGTACACCGCAATAACCAAAGGAAATATTAAATTTCACTAGCGTTAAACCTAACAATGAATTCAAGAATTTACCGTTACTTACAAAATTAAATTCTTCTTTAACCACTCCTTCATCACCATTAACAACAAACGTGTCTAAACGTAGCACAAAAGCGGCTGACTCAGAACGTACCACATTTGCGAATATGTAATAGAATTCACCAACACGTGATTCCCATGTCCCGTAATATCTCACAAAGTTTTGTGCTCCGAAAGACCTGCAGCTGCCACAGTGCCAAGACTTTGAACATTATTTAAATTACATTATGGAGCACGCGACTTCTTTCATACTTACGTTTTATTGCAACGTCGTAAATTAATATTGAACTAAATTATTCGCATTAGAATGAATTATTTCAATATGCATTCGTCATAACAGACTTCGATAGGAAATGGTTGTCTATTTTTCACCCTCATAATTATTTGCAGGATGAGGTCTTAAAATCGTGTAACACATCTTTTTCTTTGAGTACTTTTAGTGGAAAACAGATCGGATGAAATGTTATCAACATATTGCAAAAAAAATCTTCGCTACCCTATTTCACTTGTCTGTACGTTTACATTAGGCAATGATTATTATAACAGAATTGAATGTCTATCTCAACTAACATTAGTGTTGCTGACATTTATAGCAGAAGCGAAAGGTTTACGTGATTCTAACGCACGGAAACTGCACTAGTATTGTATTATGAATGTTCACTTGTATATCAGGGATGATTAAACTTGTTGATCGAAGCTATCGATACTAGGCTTGTTTCACTGTTTATTATATTCAGTATGATTGTGGTATTAGAAAATGTATCAAAACTTGAAATCGTCTTTCTTTAACTGCAAAATCGTAAACTCAGCGATAGCACAGTTTCTATTTTCACAAATTAAAATTAAAATCCTTAATTTATTTTTCTCCTTTGAAAAAAAAGGTATGATGTTACGCAAAGCAACAAATTCAATAAGCAAAGTGTTGTTCAACAATATAACAAGGTGTTCAAAATAAAGTGCTAAGACAAAACAAAAACAAGGCGTCGAAAACTTTTGATTCAGTGTGAGAGAAAATGTTGAATATCATTTAGAGGTGAGGCTGTAATAGGTAAACGGAAAATTTTAACTCAATTTAGGTTTAATACAATTTCTAGGTAAATGTTCATGAAACTTGACGTGTTTTACCAAGTTTTATGAAACAAAATATTCTGATATAGCCATGAAGAATTAATTTTGTTACGCAAGTTTCTATTACGGAGTGTGTACTCATTGTAATCTACTTCAATACTTTTATTGTTTTAAACAATTTCTAAAGGGTTTCCAGACTGTTTGGCACAATTTAGTGAAATTCAATAAGTTTAGTAGACTTGTAATTAAGTTCTTTAAATAGGACAGGATTAACCATAATTGAGTAGTTCAGAGAAATAACTTTTTAATACTTAACTTTGCCGAAATATTTTTCTGCGTTCCAAACGTTATATAATTCATTTTGTTTTGTTAGTATTGTAAATCATAAGTTAAGCTGTAAATATACCTACAATTCTTAAATACCTATGCAAATATGATCAAACAGAATCAAAACTCCGAAAACAGAACGAAAAAAATGGAAAGCTTTTACAACTCCAATTGTGTAATTGAGCGTATCTCATATTAGGATCGGATCATTAATGACAAACCATAGATGTTCAATATTCCAACCTCAGTCTATCCCTTCGGGAAACCGCTACGGTTAACTTCGCGCATGATAATTATTTGACATATACATTTACATATAACGTACGTATAGAGGATGTACAACACTATCGTTTCCTCTTTCATTATGAATACGGTTCGTAATTAATGTACCTGTAATCAAGCTGATTTGTTTGATAAACTGCTGGGTAATTTATATTCTTTATTGTTTAACATAGATGTCGGTATATACTCCACGTGTAATATAAAATTGTATTCCATGGAAAGGAGTTAAGGAAGACAACGTTTTGCGTTTTGGGTTTGAAATAAAACAATATGACTCTTTTTAGCTTCGCAAGATTATTAATTTAAGAATGTATACAATTTTTCTGTTACCGAGTGGCTAAGTAACAGACTGACAACGAACAACCGAAACTATTTCGAGCAAAAATCTGTATTTCATACATATGTTTCTTAGAGAGTGCTGGGAAGCACTAAGAGAGGTATTTTATTATTATTAAGAGAGATTAAGCTAATTTAAAATAATAAATAAGAACAAATCACACCGGGACTATTCAATATACTCTTTGTAAAATACGTAGTCACCGTTAAAAGCATGTCTACAATCTCAGTTAATATGATAATAACCGGCAAACACCGACAGCCTATGTACTGGGTCTTTAATATCATTTATATAAAATACCGAAACGAGGTGCTACGATCGGTAACAAAATTTAATCGATCCTAAAATAACATCGTTACAAAACACCTAAGTTTTATATGATATGTTATTTTAGGACATGGAATTGAACATAATATCATCCAGGTAAACTTTTTGCTACCTGGATGTTTTAAAATTGGTTTTTAATTTGGTAAAAAGTTAGACATGTTAATGTACAAGTATTTTGCTAATGTTTTCTTTATGATGATGTTTAATTGAAAGACAGGTATCGGTAACCTAATAACTTTAAGAATAGATAAACATTTGAATGAGTCTTTTTTATGCATCTAATTTGGTGTACAGATCTCAAAAAATGCAATATTTAATTGAATTGTTTAGCGGTTCAAATTCGAATGTTCATGATTCTATTACAATCTTCATTTCTCACGCCGCAATTATGCTTTTAATCCGTCAGTCTTCCAAACTTGGCACATAAACTGAGCACGAAAGAGAAAAGAAAAATGTACTGATACATCTTTTATATGTATGTATGGTGACCAAAACGAAAATAATTGTTATTCGTATGAAAAGTATATTAAATTATAAGGGTAATAATGAAGTAAAAATATAACGTCTGAAATAAATATTGTCTTCTTGAAAGGAACAGATCTGTTATTTGCTAGTCACGCCTACATCGTGTTCCCACTAATTGTATAATTCTCGTTTCAAGCAAACGTAGTTTGTCTCTATGAAATAACCAGAATTCTAGAAACTAATTTATTAGTAGCCCTTTGTTTGCTTAGTAATGTTTGCATTCGGTCTAGACAATAGAAATTACGTTTCAGAAGCTGTTAGAATTTTTAACGAAGGGTGCAAATTATCGCAAGAAATTATCAAGTCTTTTTAATATTTTGACAATGTAAATCTTTATCGTAAAGTTTTTTTAAAATTTAAATGCTAAATAAAGAAACCAGTTTATTAAAAGAAATGATAAGATCGACCTTATCACTTTAAAGGTAAGACAATACTGATAAGATCGGTGGTTTTATGAAAAAACTAATAAAAACAAGTGGGTTATCAAATTGGATTTTGTTTAACTTTGTTATAGAGCTGAAGTAGTCCATCTAAAGCACCCGTTGGAATAGCACCTAGCCTACTCCACGAAGAAAACCTGTCAAATATAGGCGAGTAAGGCTAGGTGCTATTCGAACGGGCGCTCTATATGGACTACCTCATAGAGCAGTGGTTCCCAACCAGTGATCCGTGAAAGTCAAACTATGGTCCGCGAATGATTTTAAAATTCAAAGTTTTACAAGGATTCTTATTACACTTAATTTTTAATATACTGACATAGTGGTCCGTGCTAACAAGAATAATGTAAAAGTGGTCCCGGACTAAGAAAAGGTTGGCAACCCCTGATCTAGAGTATCTCGGGTGCACTATATGAAGTACCTCACAGAGCTTCACAGGAAAACTGTGAACGAATCACTTGAAAGAAACTAAGTTGTACTTACCAAGATTATCGGCTCGATACAACGGGAAGATCGCGACCCACAGCACCACCAAAAGTCCTGTTGTCCTCTCCATTTTTGAGAAAGTCACTGTCAGTTCCCTATGCTAAAGTTCATTTGAAAATTGCCGGTATATGACATGATACACTGCGTTTCAAACTGGCGTGTGTTGAATCATTACTGCCTGCTGACCCTGGAACAAAACAAAATGTATTTTAGTTGTAGTCGGCAAAGTTTTTTTTTTGATCTACCTAAATAGCGTGGGTACTGCGCTGGAAACCAACTTTCAGCTTTAGAGGTGATATAAAGTGTACTGTAAAGGAGTGGTACTTGATACGTGGTGGTCTTCGATCTTTGATGTAAAAAAGAATTCTACCTATATTATGACTCCAAAACGAGGTGTTTCGGACTAGACCTTGAAAATGATTACTTCAAAAATCAGATCATATCATGTGCGATAAATTGCAAAATTATTAGCAACAACTTATATGAACAGCGTCAACATTATGTAAATGAAGTTAAATGTTCCGTGACAAGATATGTTGGGTCGCATAAACAGGAACCGGGGACGAGTTATTCCTCATAAATGCTTAAAGACTAAGCTCTTCTGTGTAAATCTCATGTAAATGTACTACGCAACTACGGTTAATTGTTTTGTGAAATTAAGAGCGGTTGCATACATAATCTGAGTTTCATTAGGATTTCATCTGAGCCTTTGATGGAGTGTTACATCGATTAGTGGTTTTGGTTACAAATGAACCGCCTATTTACAATATCTTGAAGGACTTAAGGTCAAGAAAGGGATCAGGGGACTATTGCATTAGGATAATGGGCTACAGCATCTACCTTACTAACAAGCGGTTTGATACCATTACCGATATTTATTTTGTGGCGTGTTTATTGGTAGTGGAAATGTTAATCGTTTCTATCTTATTATTTCACAACAAAATAATTTGGACGGATTTTATTTGCCGATATAATTGTACATCTAGAGATTACTCAGCATGTAAATATACTTTACATTGTACATATTTATATTCAGAAAAACAGAGTGACTCAAGCATTTGTGAGCAAAACATAGAAGCATTTTATAGAGAGGCAATTCTTGTAAGACATTTGATCTCTCATAGATCATAGACCGACAAATAGTTAATAGTATTATCAAATTATGTGTGTCCTCCGTTACTCCATCAATTTTATGATGTCTGCTCGTAAATAATAACGACGCCTTCTCAGTTATTTTTCTTTCTCTTTTACGTCACTCCTTGATAAATGTGAGCATTTCGATAAGAACAGAAAACGCGAAAATCATTTCAACATTTTGCTTTTCTTAGAACATAGTAAATCTTACTAGTTTTTCCTTATCCAATCTAATATTAAATCTCGATCAGTTCTGCAAACAACTTAAAAACATTTATCCGCTTTTGGGAATAATATTTTCACAGAAAGTTCGGTTCCGAACTACAGTTCGCTCGGATGTGCTATAAATATTAGAAAAAGACCGCATAGTGGGAACTCCGTACGTTGAAGATTCAGTGGACCCCAGAATTTTAGATTCAAAATATTTATTACTTTGATACCCAAAGTTATTTCATACTAACCAGCAAAATTTTAAATAAGTTATAAACATTTTGACAAATTTATCACAGAAATAAACCACGATAAATTCGTTAATACGTTAGATTAAATTACTAGCGTCCACATGATGCAAAACTTTACCCAGTCAACATCCTTGTAAGTCAAACTTTATTATAGAAAAAACTACAAAATTATTGCCCAGTACAACAACGACACAAAACAAATAAATTACATTTGTTCCTCGCCTACAGCATTTGGCCGTCATATAAATTTGTATCAACATAACTTATTAGAGTTCATTACCCACAACAAGTTCTCGAATCTATCATATGATTATTTCAACTTGTGAATTTGGCTCCGATTCAAGTTAACTTGGTCTGAAAATAGAAACCGCTAATATTCTAGTTTTGAACAAATATGGAAGGAATGTATGTAAAATAACCTCAATTCATATTAATCTATATTATTATCCTTATGTACAAGACATGAAAGATGAACTAGAAATGAATATAAATTAAATCACAAGTGATCTAACTCGTTATGGACATCCGAGCCTCAGAAATCTTACATTTGAGATAACTAAATTACTTAATTTCTATCAAGTTTTACCGTCCACCATTTTTGTCCACGTAAACTCCTACCTAGTAACATATAAAATATGCATAAAAGACAAATTATGCAGCCTAAATGTGACGCATTAATATTACATGTAAAGTACGAAAGATATTTAGAAGTATATTTTGTTTAACTAATTAAATATACATTTTTGATGTGAAAGTCTAAACCCTAACAAAGGAAACACTCATTCGATCTTATTTCTCAAGAGCCCGAGTTATAAATGATTAGTGTATCCAATAAACTTCCAACGGCTACCAAACTACGATTACGCCGAATCCTACAAAGCCACAAAAAAGCAGTAACAATGTTCTGAACACATAAAACTCAACCAGACGCAACCAACTTTCCTAGACGTTCGTAAGATAAGTAACCTGTAACTACCCACCATACGGTAGTTAAACCTATATTGTTATTAAGGCTCGTGGCTTTAAAAGGTACCTTTACTTCACCCGAGGCTCAATTAACAATATACATATTAGATAAGTTTCCAGCGTCCCTGCCAAAGTTACCAAAGTACTTCGGAATTCTTAAATTATTTATGCACCCTCGACCTAAATTATTAAATCTTAATTGTAATCAAAATAAATCTCATTAGCTGCGCCTAACGTTAATTTAGCCGGATTAAAATAATTCTTATTATGAAGATGAAGCTCCCGTTTGTATTTTTCCTCACGTAGCACTGGTTTATCAGGAAACAGACTACCTAATTATGAATTATTTTTGGGCTTTTCATGATCGTGTCGTCTTTTGAAATTAGATTCGGACACGTTTTCGCGTTGTAGGATAATCATCTCCATTTATTTCTTTACGTGTATAAGTTACTAAAATAAATTTGTAATTTGATAAGAATAATTTTGGTTTGATGTTATTTACCTTTGTTATTAACTTTTTTTTAATGCCTTGAGCATTGAAGTGTCATATTTTACCTATATAGCAAGCTCTGACCGTATGGGTATGGACTTGCTTTGCAATAAAATAAAATTAATATAAAACAACAAAACAAACACAAAAATGTTTATGAGATTATTTAATATCTAATCATAAGTACATCACCAGGCATCCGGAACATTTGAAAGGATTCCATAACAATAATAATTGATAAAGCACTCATTATTCTAAACACGTTTTACTCGCCAACCACTCTAATCTAACACACGCTCTCAGTATAAACAAACCGTAAACTTTAATATAAACAAAAGGGAGAAACGGTGCCCTTAAATTAAATTCCCAATTCCTTGATATATAAAAAGTCATTCATTGTGACCAACGTTAAACCATTTCGTTGGCTATATAAAGGCAAGTCGTGGCTTCTACTATTGCCTTCATTTATTCTGACGAGTTTTATGAGAGAAATGCTTCGTAAACGATGCGGGTTCCGTGAACATTTATGTCTTTTAGAATGCCTATTTTTGGATTTTTTATTTGTTTGATAGTTGTTCGTTTCTTAGGATTCCAAGTGGTAGAGCAATTAGTGCGGTCGTCTTGAAAAGTACAACATAAAATTTAGTATCAAATTTATTTGAAATGCTGTTAAAGGGTAGTAGAAAAGCATGGAATCAGTTTGGTTTTTGCTAAGTAAATACACAAATAGCGATCGAAATAAATTATTTTTTTTGCTTTCAATGCATATTTCTAACGTAAAGTCATCAAGTAATTTCTATCAGAATATTCATCTCTAACTCAATTTACAAAATCACATCAAACTCTTCGTCACAGGAAATTACGAGTATAAATAACATTCGTTATAAAAATATTTGAACGGCTCTTTGAAATAAAACCTTTCATCTGCTCGTAACACCATAACCAAACCGTGTCCCGATACACGAGTTTACACCAATCGTTATACAGATAAAAAAACAATCTGAATTCGTGCTTATTTTTATACCCCGTGTCAATACTGAAATACGGCCATGTTGTTTTAGAAGTACCGTATTTTCCCTGTATTTTCAGCTGTTAAAAACGCAATACAAGGATCTCTAAAAATACGTATCTTTTTTATTCTTTTATTTCTCAAGGAAGAAGAAATTAATGTCGTTCCTCGGGAAGGCTCTGATTTTTGTTTTATACATGGGGATTAAAGCAGAGTGCGCGAGACAAGGAAGGCAGACATTTAATAGAATTAAAGAATAAAAGCTTCTTTGTGGTGACCAATGTCCGGCATTATTCTTACCCAAGATGGAGATAACAGTTTTGAAGGAACCGTTTACATAATTTGGTGTGCGTTTTTAAAAGATGAGTTATATTCCGAGTGTTTTAAAGAGTAGAGCTGTGCTTTTGTAAATTTTCATCTACAGAGATTTGGAAATTAGATTAAAACAGACGTTTATTTTAACGAGATGAATATTTTATTAAAAAGAAATAGATTAGTCTTCTGTTTTGTAAAGTCACGCACTGAACTTTTTGTTAATGGATTTCGTATATTCTCAGCTAATAAATATAAAAAATATATAGTGTCTGTTGTTAGACAAAAAAAAACATACAAAATGTGTTTGCAGTTTCGTAATAAATTTTGCTAAAGAAACTCGAAATAGTACAAGCGTGAACAAAAGACGTTCTAAAAGTTTGAAGTTCCTGGTACAAATAGAATACACGGTAACGTTGTAGTAGAAGCAAGTTTTGAATTTATTCCAACTACTTAGAGGTATTACTGCGTTTCATACAAGTTTTTGTAGTTATTTATTCCCCATGCCTTTATATATTGTTGTCTTAAATAATGAAGAGAAGAGCTAGAGGATGGGGCTAGCTAGTTAATGAAAATAATTTATGTATATTAGAAGTTAATCAACATGTAACGCATTAATTATAAAGTTATACTGAATTGAAAAAATACTATTGCATAAAGCAAGTAAAGCAAATAGCACAAACTTGCTAATGAGAGATTTATATTCCAACATCCTTCGAAAGACCTAAAAAGCATTATTCTAATATGCACTATTTGAGACAAAATCCAATACCTTATCACCAATACGCACGTGTATATCAAAGTATATAAAACTCTTTGCAAGATAATGTATCAATTGAAATAATATATAGGTCCTTTTGTTACTTGCTGTCTTGTACTTCGCCCTTATTCCCAATAGTATTCGGGTCAGCATCAAACCAGATTAGGACATCAGTCCTTTTTCTCAGAAACTTCTATCAGACCGCCGCAATGCAGAGCACTTATATTAATTTGTGGATATTGATATCTGTCATACTTTATTGTTTTTAAATTGGACATAAGAATATACCATTTTTATGTTGGATATAGCATGTTTGGTATAGGCTAGTCTAGTAAATTTATAAACTTTTCAAAATCACTATTGTAGGCTCAACAGATTCTACGGGGCTTTTACTCCCAGACAAAAATATAGGTGAGCGTCTACAAAAAATATGAACAAGTTTAGTGTGAAAAATGACATCCACTAAAAGCTTTTATGCTAAAAGTATCTTAAATGGACAACAGTAATAAACTACATCGTATTTTAACAGTACAAGACTTCAACATCTCAATTCTAAAAATAAATAATACAAAAACCTCTTCATTTGAAATTCTAAAGAACAAATCAGATTGCGGACCGACTTTAAACCTGATAATGGAAAATACACAAAATCTACGTTCTCCTATAAAACAGAATAGCAATTACTGTGCAGTTGCAATTAGGAGTAACAACACGAAACTAACCTGTTTACCCGCTTTGATGCGGTAACGCACTCAGACTTAAAAGAACATATAAGGTAAGAAAAATCCTGGCAGCTTTTGTTGTTGAAAGTAGTGTAGAAGGCATAACTCTAATACAGACAAGCCTTTTCAGAGAATTCACAGTTAAAAAAACTCAATCAAAATTGGGTACCGATTCACAGAATTCGTGATTGCATACCACTGTTTTACCTTTCTTTGTGGTAAATAAAAAAATGTTAAATTCTGTGTTTGATCCAAGCTCGGTTTTGTAGAAAACCGTCAAAAAGAGCTCTCGAATGTGATGCTTTATTCAGAAATATAACTTCATTTCTTATTACGTCAGTATTCATAGATGCCTCGATAACATTCAATTTTATTACCAAAGCTATGGAGATATTCATAAAAATACTACATCATAAAATCTGTGATTTGCATGTCATCCAGTCAGTTCGTCTCCAAATTTCGCTTTACATCGGTCATATAAAGTTCATTGTCTTAAAACCAAACTTCAATCCAAACCAAGGAAGCATGTTTGGACTTCTAATTGGATTTTCCGAGTACACTCGGATCCTTTGATGGCATTCGCGCTGAAGAGGTGGTGATTATGCCAAATACCTCAATGCGCGTAATATCAAAGGGACGTCTTTGTCTGAATTTAATAAGCTTATTTTATGCGATATTTACGCTTTACGGTTTCGAGATTTCTTTGTATGTTAAAAGCTACATTGTAAAGCATATTATTGCGAAGTAAATGTAATTTCTAGTGTAGGTTCAAGTAATTTCGGACTTATTTTTTCCTTTTATAATTTTTGTTATTCAAAGTAAGCTTTGCCATTTCCTTTTATTTAAAAGAGGCAGTTTATTTAAAGATCTGAATGGTAAAATGCAAACGAAGTTATATTATTATACGCATACTTTTGCTCGGAAACTTTTGCTTAACTAACAAAGGCGAGTTTCTTAGTTGCATGCGAGTAAAGAAATTTTCAACGTTAAGTTTAAATAAAGAGTTGCTTAGCTCGAAACCTTTTGAATATAAATATTTCAGTTTGAAAATATAAACAAACTATTATACACTCTTTTAATATTTGCACGATAACAGGGAGATAAATATTAAAATAAAACACAGAGTGGCGATGATAAATGCCTACACCGTAGGCCGTGATGACAGATAATATATCACAGAAACACTGTTACTACATTACGGTATACGAGTATTATCACTGCGACAAACAAACTAAAAACTTCCATTAACCTTAAACCACTTTCGTACACAACAGTACTGTACGGTTTTATCTCAGTTTCAGACAAATCCGCATCTTCAACCCTATTAACTTAGATATACCACGTTACCCAATCCAGTTACAGATTGTTTAATTCAGAAATACTGTTACCAAAGCTTTTAAGTGATTGAACATCGGGAAATACAAATGAGTGAAAAGGTTTTTTTTTATTTGTCACTCTGAGAGCAACATTTTTCGTGAATCAAGTGAAGTGGTCGCATAATTTGCCTTTTACGAAAATTGAGTGTCGGGAAGTTCAAGTGGAACGTCTTTGAATATTTTTGAGGCGGTTCTCTGTCGGCTGCATTCACTCGTGGAAAGTTCGTTTGAACAACCTATTCGACGGTTTGCCTGTATGCAAGTTCTTGTCTTGTTAAGTTTAAGTTAACATTTACCGGTCTTTAATGCACACACGTAAGTAAATAGAGCTAAGGTTTTTAGCCAATTCTGATGTGTTAATTTGCTCGATTATATTCTGATTGAGTCATGTAAAGTTTAGTTTATTATTTTTAATTTGAAAGAGTATTTTGCTCGTTTTTGCTTCTCTCCTGCCAAACAGGGAGGCATGGCAGTGTGATAAATAAAAGTATATAGGCTACATACATAAGGACACTCAAAAGTAGGTATATTTTGTGACTTATTGGTACATCTATACATTTTGTTAAACTGTGTGCGTTACAAATACACCTGTATATTAAAGAAAATAGCTTCAAGACGCATTAAAGCTATAAACTACTGAAGTTGTGTCAACATCTTGCATTTACGAGTCGTTTGAATTATAAAGTGTTGTATCCTGAATCCTAACTTTGTTGAAACCGGTAAGATTCACATCTGGATACACTAAAACTACTATTTAACCAAAAGGAGATACAGAATAAGACATCAAAAACATGAAATGTATACAAATTTAGCTATAACTGTACATATATTTTTATGAATCTTTAGCTATAATTAAGGAATTAGCTCGTGCTATTTTTTTTATCCATGACAGTCCCACTGTTGGGCAAGGCTACGAGGAATGATTGAAATTGAAAAGAGTGGCCGTGAGTTTCTTGCTAGCTCTTCTCATAAGGCTCCACCCCCTTTCCGAGCTAGTGGTAGATTCAGTAATTGTAACGACTATCATAAGTGTCAATATTTGACCTAAATGAATAAATGATTTGATTTTGATTTTGATTTGATTGATTAATTTCAAAGAAAGCATTTCAGCCCACTAGAGAACTCATTTTATTATATACGAGTATGTATATCAAGTAAATAGTATTTTTGTCTAGGGGAAACAATTTGAAATCCCGCGAATAATCACTGTGATAATTCCGTATCAAAGATGTAACAAAGTTATCATTTAATGTCAAACTAAATACAATGTCTCTTCAAAGATATCTTATATAACTCTTACAAACTTTTGGTTAAGGAATCATCTATAATTTCATTTGATAATTTCGAGAGAACAATTTAGTTCAAACCGTTGAACATTTCGATCTCCAATTTCCAGGTCAGAGAAAGTTATAATTTGGCCATTGCTCATTGACAACTTTGGAGCTAGACTTATAATTGAGAAAGAAGAAAATCACTTGATTTACGAGTGGTACTGGAGATATTATCGCCAGCAGAGAAAAATTTCTTGAAAACGTCATGATGTAGCTACTAATTGTCCTTAGTCCTTGTCTGCACTATGCTTAATACATACTAGTATTTAGTTTGGGCAATTCAGATGCTGTATCAAATGTTTTATACTTTTTTAAGTTTTATGCCATTAGTATATTAAAAAATAAAGACTACACTGTCACCAAGAGTAAAGTAGCTAAATTACTGTTTAAGATATGTTACACAAGTATTTTGTATATTACAATATTTTCAACATTTCATGGAATATCTAAATCTGTTGATACGCTTTTTATACAGCGAGAAGAACTACGGTCAAAAACTTGCCAGTTATTTTTCTTTGACTTGGCCTGCCTGCCATAGCGGCAAAATTCAAGGAAAACTGAGCTTGCCACACAAAGGGTTCTGTATTGCTTTGAGTGTTTCAGCTGTCGAAATAATTACTTGTTTGGTTTTCACGCAAAGGCTCAGTGCCCAGCCGTTGTTGCCAGCCCTATCAAAAATAATTCGCCTAATATTTCCGAGTAGCCAATTTGTGCAAAGTTGTATCTGGGTTTTAAGCTGTAGATATATGTATCTATTTTTAAGGAGATAGTTCTAAAATTTGACGATACGTTTTTTAGGACTAAGATCATATTAAAAACGTTTACTTAAGTTCCATCCAAAATATCAAAAATCCATGTATCTATTACTTGGGAAATTCAAGTATCAGTTATTATTAAATTACCATTTTGTAAAGTGATAAACAATTTAAAAGGTTAACTGTTAAAAGATCCTGTCACCAGTTCTCCTGCTTTGAGTGTGATCAAAGAAATTCTTAGAACCAACCATGAGTACTTAATTGGGACAAATCGCAACGTTAAATTAACTCCTCACTTCCTAGAATCTAAAGCGAAATGTCATACTCAAATTGTTACAAACGATAGATTCATTCCTTCTGTCTGAGATATTCTAACTTGACAAGCGATTTCCTATGAAAACAGCTATAAATCTGTCGGAACAATCTATACATACAGGGAAAAGCTAAACAAAACGTTTTACATAGAGATTTTAAAGGTACTGCAAAAAAATTTTTTTAACCATAGAAGTGATTTCCTACTACTATCGACTATTGACGAATGCTAGCTAACGAGAAATTTTGTATGAAAATCAGCGCCTCGGGCGGATGCTGTAGGTACTACTTGATCAGAACATTTTTTAATGTCAAATCTCCGATACTTGTTAGTGCCGAAAGTAGAGAATCGTGCTACTTGACTATTGTTTTACAAAATTTCCAAGCAAGCAGAGACAACCGAGTTCAAAATAAAAATATCAATATAAAACTGTATCTATAAGAAAATGCAATAAAAGGAAGAACAATACGGACCGCAGCTTCAACTTTCATGATAATACCGCGCTCAACTTTTGATCTTCACATATTTCATTGCATGGCTTTAGCCCGCTCGACGGTTCGAAAGCCACTTTGTACGAGCCACGTTTTCATTAACATCTTCAATCGTTCTGCATTTAATTACTCTTGTTCTATCACTTAACGTTATCCTCCCATGTTCCGAAAGTTTAGTTACAGAAGAAGAACTTTATCAAAGTAATCTTGTATTTGGGAATGATTACGAACCACAATCGAAGCTTTTATCGAAATGATGTAAAGAAATGTTATATTGAAATTGATCAACATAGCTTAAGTACTTCAAAATAACTACTTTTACTGGTATTCACCAACGCCTATTAAAGACACTACGGCGATACGATTGCATCAGAAGTTCTAAATCACAATACTAAGCACATCACCATATATTATTGTGTTGGTATTGGTGGAATATGAGTAGAAATTTCGAGATTTTTTCTTACAATAGCTTAGCATCAGATAGGTTAGCCGTCACTTATTTGTAAGCAGTGAACTAAACTGGCTCCTTAGTTTATACTTTTGCGTGTCTGCATTTTTTATTCCTTAGGAATTAAACTACAAAACGCAATGTGCATGTGTCTTGCCATATTTATGTCATGCAAGCTGCAAACTAGTTTAAGTTTCGGAAAAATTCTAACTTTTAGCATAAACCACAATTTATGAGTGAGCCATTTTCTCGTCAACTTGTTATTTGAAAATAACTTGGATGCGACACTCGGAATGCACCAGACAGGCAACGATTTTATTTATAGCCCAGAAATTCTGCAATTATCTTTTTATGCTCAATTCTCAAAGACAAAACTTGACTCTTGATCTTTTAGCAGAATTTGGATAACAAGACACGTTTATTTAAAAAACGATGTTAATTTTGCCGACAGGGATGCCCAAGAGACCTAGCAAATATTTTTAACATAAGCAAGTACAAAGAATACATGAAGAAAGTCTAGCAAAGCCGCAGTCACTACTACTAATGTTTATAACCTTGTCGTCTGTCAAAGATAACAAAGTAAAGTCATACGATTAGACGGCATTATTCAGTACGCCAACGACAAAAAGACAGTAAAAACTGAAATAAAATACAGCGAAAATATAATATCTGGAGACACCGAATATATTATTTTTATAGCCGACTTCGGAATATATGTACGAAATAATTGAATCCTAGTCGCTTCTAAATTCATTTCGGAATAAGAACCAAATATATGACTAAGACACTTTTCTTTATTTAGGACATAAAATTCTAGTTTAATATAGAAGTGATATAATGGAGTTTAAGTATATTTTTCTGACGTAATTTTAGAATGGTTAGTGTAGACCAAAATCATTAAAGACTATCCGTAAGTAGAAATATTCTACCTTTGTTTCATAAATTGGAGATAGAACATAGAAATAAGTAAATTAATTTAACCAGTTACAGTCCTTCTGCTGGGCCCAGCTCTCCTCCCTGTATGAGACTGGAATTAGGACTTTAACCCACACATTACTCAAGGCTGGTCGCGACTAACTTAGTGCGGAATGTAGACTTTAAATAACAGACTATACTAATACTACAATTCGTGTTTACGAGAAAGAACAAACCTATTCTAGAACTTTTATATTTAACTGAGTACTTTACCTAAGTTGGCCAATAAACCTAACAATGCATAAAACAATATTCTTAATTAACAATGCATAGACAATATTCTTAATATTTCTCAAGCGCATTTTAAATCGCAAAGTCTAAAACAAAATATATCAAATTGTCCTTCCGAACCTCGCCCGTCATCATATAATTAGTTTTTCTTACATAAAAGCTATCGAACAGTAAGTATATAAGGAAAACTTTGCACTTCACTAAGTTGAATGTGTTACTAAGTAGACCGCAGCAGAGAACTCTCGATAAAGATGTTTCCAAAGTTAATACGAACGCTAACAGTCCGGTTGCACTGAAATAACGAGACTGAGTAAGTTATTGGAAAACATATAATGGAAAAGAAAGCAATAATATTAGAGACATTAACTGAATAAATATGTTTATTTGATAATGAATCCATAAACCAAACATTCAGACCAATTCATAATGCCGTGTAATTAAATAATAATCATGAAAATATGTCTGTTTGTCTGTCTGAAACACCGTCACACCTAAACCGCAGAACCGATTTACATGAAATTCAGCATGAATAAAAACCTTATTTTTTAAGGCGTGAATTACTAATTTATGAAAGCATGGTCGCACGGTTCAATCAATACTTTTTAAATAAAATATGTAATAAAAATAAAATATTTGATAATACCAAAAATTAAAAAACTTAGCCTATAAAATAACGCAAATTCACCATCAAATACTGCTTTATACCGTTAGCCTATATATACTTTGTACAATACCCAAAGGATATAATTGGGTAATCTATATTTAGCAGGGACCATAAATCCTCCTTTTAGCAAAATACCAACAGTATGTGAGATTAAAACGAGATTACTGATCTGTAACCGCCCACGACACATTTTACCCTTTCAATGATATCGAAAATCCCAAATATTTGACTCATAAAATGACAAAATATTTCAATAAGTCAAAGGCTTAAATTTTAGGTCTTCTAAGACGCAACATTATCGTCGACAAAATACCTTACTTAAATAATATATTTAATGTTGTCAGTTTTAATTCATTCGAAAATGATACGTACAAAATATTTTATGACGGAGAACACATCATTAGTATTCTTATTGTGAGTGTGTACACTGAGACTCACACAAATTAACCCTCTTACATTACAATATATTAGTATGTGGCCCAGCATCATCCATTTAACACAAGAGGCCTTTCACAACCACAATGTCCCTTTTGTTCCAATCAGGACGAAATACGCTATAAGCGTTACGTACAAATAAGTATGTATGTAAATATAGCAGCGTTTTACGTACGCCAATAAAATACGCTCGACGGGCTACACAAAATTTTGGTCCTGCCAAATTTCACAATACAATTTATTCGTTGAAGCAAAGTGGAATTCGTCAAGCATCCTAATATGGACGAAATTAAAGTGGAGGTAGTTTATTACATATCCAACATTTTCATGAAGAGAGCCTGATTTAATATACATTTTATCCATATTTCATACAATATGAACGAAATGTTCTATTGAACAAATAACACCAATTTAATAAAGACCCTTCTGGGTAAGACGGATAGCTGCCATCATTTTCAGGAATATCATCTTTACCCGGATGACGTTTCCTAAAAATAACTCCAGTCCCTTTGAATCAAAGCAAAAGGGCCCTTTACATTATCAGATCAACATCAGATAAGGCCAGACCTAAACCCGGTTAATGTGAAGAAAGATTTTAATTTACTCCCAAATGACTTACGATCTAACAACAAAGTATACAAAATCCGTATAATAATACTTATTATTATAATTAACGTACCTTCAAACGCAACTGAAATTAATCATAATAATCCAAGTCTATATAGAATTAGCATTTCAAAACCAAAATTCATTGGATTCAACACCGCACTAATAAATGTGGCACATTGAAAAACATATCACGTAATAAAGTTTCACATTTTAACACTGAAGTTTAAAATACGCTGACGGCTATACGCGCGTATTCCATGGTGAGTCGGGGAGGGCGCGATACGCGGGTGGCTTGAACAGCAGCGCGAGGGCGACTGACACACTCTGATGTTCGGGAGAGAATCAACGCGTCCAAACTGCGCAGAGACGCAACCAAGGGATATTTTATGGTGTTCTAATATCGGTCAGACGGTACACCGAACGATGCTGGTGTTAATTGAAATTATATTTACGATTGATGAATGAAGCATTAGAGGATTTGGGTGGAGAGCTTTCTTCAACAAAATGGAGAATAATGTTTTCTAGACGAAAAGTTCTGCGAGGGTCTGGTTGAGATTTATTTGGGCGCTACGTACTTTTATCTCTTCGTTGTTATTCTTTCAACAAGTTTGTTGCTAGACTTGAACAGTTTCGGTAAACTGGAGTTTCGCTTGAGTTAGCATGCTTTATTTTTTCTGAAGTTCAACTTAATGGAAATGATGGTATCAAGTTTGTACTTCCTAAGTTTAAGTTGGATGAACAGAAGCTGTTAGAACCTTCACATAATTATAATAAAGGACTAGTGTAACACTGTTTTGGACAGCTCAGACAGCCCCGGGCTGCTATTAAGACTGTATAATAATACGCACGCATGTTGCTACGCCACCGGCTAATCAGTCAAACGTAAATTTTTATCCAATATTAATATCTTAATTCTAGTTTCCTTTTTTTGCATTCGTACAAGTACTTTTATTATATTTCAAGTATTTAAATTTGTATTTTATCTGCTGATCTAGGTTATTTGTGGCATAAGTCATTTGTCTGGCCCTTGAGTAACATAGAGTTGCTCCATAATAAGTCGATTGGAACCATTTCGTCTAGCAGTCCCATTACTCCCATTGGACAAGTAACAGCAATGCAGAACTGCAACAACGTACCATCCATAACATACATATGACAGTTCAATTCTCAAAAATATTTTTTAAATTAAAGTACGTGAACACTTGCCCTCGACTGTAATTATCATCACATAATGAATTTAATATTGATACGAAACAAGTAGTTGCCAGTAATTTAACAATATATATTGTTGAAAGTCAGATTGAAAACGTAACACCGTAAACATACTTCTGCTTGTTCCTATACTCTTTACTAGTATTGACCAACATAGCCCTAACCCCAAGAGTATTCTAAATAGCTTTATAACTCCTCATTTTTCTCAGACAGTATCGTTTTTTTGGTGTAAAATTCTCACTAAACTTAAAAGAAGTCGGGCTCTTTGAAGAATAATAGGGAAACCATGTTGGAGTAAGATCGGATGCGCAGTAACTTCATTTGCGTTGAGAAAAAAGCGCCAGCGTAAGGATTATAAGAACCGTTATCCGATACGCTATAGTCTATGGTGAAGATATTGTTATAAAATTACTATGCTACAGTCACGAGCAAAAATACGAGTACTCTGTCACATTTTCAATCGGACTTGAAAAGATCAATTTAATCATAACAATTAGTCAACAATAATCGAGTGTGTAGTAAATAATAAATAAGTGATTTGCAACCATTTCGAGTTGATAATCAGTAGTAATTACGTTATTTGATGAAAGTGACGTTGAAGTAGTGACAATATATACATAGATTTAAAAACCGCCTGAAAATCCATTCAGTATTATTTGAGTTAGCGAACAGACAGACAAATAGACGTAGGAAGGGTAGTATACTTATTTTTGTTAGTGATAATGTAGTAGAACAATGCTATAAAATATGCGGATACTTATTTTGCTAATTTATATTAATTGTTATTTCGAGTGTAAGCTCTCATTATAACTCTATTAAACTTTCAAATAACTAGCTGAAAATCAAATGAAAGTTTTGCCTGCAACCAAATTGTTATTGCGTTTTAACAAACTAAATTCCTGCATTAAACAGTGTTTACCTTAACCACCGAACAACGAAATAAATTAACATTGTACGAAACGTTTGTTTAATCCGAATGTACGATTTACCACAAAAAGTTTATAATGTTTTGACTTATTTAATAAATACTAAATAGGTTTAAGCTAAATAGGTTTAAGCTTTGGGCTAACTGTTTCGTAATTTAACTAGCATTTACGATGATTACACCACCCCCGTAAATAAGAAGCGTGATGTTTATGACTACAGTCTTTCATATTGCCATTACTGAGATTTTAATTGAAAATCAAATTTATTAGACTACCGCTGGTATTATCAAGACAGATAAACAAAAAATCTCTTTTAATTTTACTAATTGAATGGCTACGGCCTGTACGTACATACGTATGAGCTGAACGTCATGCCTATTCAGACTCCAAGTCTTCTTCAAATCGTCGACTAGCACAAATGGAGGTCAGAATTGTGAACCTGAAATATATTTTGGGCATTTGACGTGTTTCAGTCTGATTTTAAATTGCATATATTATTATGTTTTTAAAGCAGAACTACGAATTAAATTGATGATCAATATAATTAATCAATAGTGACAACAAGCTAGATATTAGTTCTATATCAACCAACATCTGATATTAATGTACAGATTTCGGTCATTAATTACAATATGAATAGAGTGAGAAAAAAACTCTGTCTCTTCTACCCGAGGTAAACATATTTATGGGGCTGTTAGCCATAAAAATGTTTGTCCCCATGGGAATGTTTGTTCCTAATCTAGGTGTTCATGTGTTGACACAACATGAAAAGTTATGGCGGTCTCATTGCTAGCCGAAAATTACACGATAAAAAAACATGGTGACATGTCTTTATTTTAATGAAGAATAATACTAAGGTACCTTATATGTGTTCTATGTAGAGGTAGAGTTAAAATAAATATAGTTTACAAAGTTACATCACTAGGTAACTATGTAGACTTCATAGTGAATGAGCATCTTTATTCAAGACACTTCTTGAAAAGAGATGCGCATTTACTATCATCACAAGGGCCCTTGCGTAGAAATGTCAAAAGTTATGATTGAGTGCACGATTATTTAATACCTACTGCATTTATAGCTAACTATCGACAAATGTTGTATGAAAACATGATCAGCACCCCTAGCGGGTTCCGTAATCAATATTTTAGTACATTTTAAATGTAAAATGTTCGATTTTTGATGGTACTAACTGAAGAAAATCATGTAACTGATATAAACATAGATCACACAGCAACACAGCTAGTTTGTCACGAATTCCCATTGAAGTAAAGACTATGGTTTATGTTTACTTATAATAATTTCATGACTACAAGCAGGATCAAATTCTTACGACACTTCCCAAAGCGAGAACACAACCCCCACAATTCTGTCAATCGTGGTTTTGAGCAACTGATATATTCGAATTTATATAACCACATAAAGGAGGCAGGTTTCAAAAGTTAAGAATAGAATCATTCCATATTTACTCGTAGTTTAGATATTTGTCATGTAGGTGTTGCCACGAATCAAACGCTAGTTTTTGTCTCGACAATGACACCTACGTATGAAATAGTTAAAATTGGACATTATTGGAAATTGTGGTCATGGGATCATTGAATATATTTCCAATTTGTTTCCGCCAACACATTGGCAATCTGTCTCCTTAGATGTGTTATTCAAATCTCTGAATTTAAAGTGTTACAGAAAACTATAACAGAATTAAAGATTTAGTATTCAAGTCCCAGAATGTGTAATAATATTTGTAGCAAACGATACAATAGTGCATCTGTATTACATGTATGCTACGGATTCGGATCTCATTTCATTCTTCCTTTTTCTATAAAATTCTTCAAATATTTTCGTATCCGATTAAAAACTATATCATAGGCCATGTATGCGATATTTGAATGACATGAATCTCATATCTGAGGTGATTCTTCTCTACCTATTAATCTGTTACTTTTAGAAACAAGTCACAAAAGTGTAATAGCTTACATCTCGAAAGAGATAGTCAACATTTTATTCTCCCAAAAAACCCAAGCGAGGGGAATCGCGAACAAACGCTCATGTTATTTATAAACTACATAACGCATTAAGTGCATTAAACTCCTACTATTCGTTAATTACCGCGTCTGTCTAGCTCGACCGACCATCAAAACTCACCGTTCATACTAATTAATGTCTAAACCAGAATAGGCGGCTATTTCTGGTTAATATTTGTGAAATACTCGGTCAGACATCATAGTAGAATTCATTCCTAAAATTGTACCAGCTTTGATTTTTATTTAAAAATTATACTCGTCATTTGATTGACTAATCTTTGATGCAATGCTACTAATATTATAAATGCGAACTTTTGTATGCATGTTTGTTATTCTCTCACGCAATTGATAATATTTGACTTACAGATAGCTTACAAAATTGGTTACGACATTGGATCTTGACACGCAGTAGCGTATCTAGCCAAAGTTAAGAGCTATTGGTTCTATACCGAGAAATTTGAAATGCAATCTTTCCTAGGTAAAAGCTAGGCAAAAACAAACTAAACAGCTAGGCAACTAGGTAAAAATATAGGCTAATAGGCTAATGTTTTATTTTATGCGTGCTATTTTTGTAGTAAACCTTTCTGTACCGCGATTCTCTACAGTCGGTACTGTCGATTATCTAAAGTTTGACAGTTAAAATGTACTGTCAAAATTGTTCCTGCGACGCCCGCTAGAGGCGCTGATTGAAATTTCTCGAATGTTAGCCGAATCGAGCTACAGAATTAAGTATTCAGTGACAGTCTCAATATTTGTATATTTTTTGATTCTTCAAAACTTTGTTAAAGCAAAACCATTTGCAGCTTTGTTTCACTACACTGCACTGCTACTGTTGCAAAATATTCGTATTTTTACTAAAACTATTGTCAATGTTTTTTTCACGGAATAGATTATTATTGTTTATATTTTACCTTTTATTCGTTTTGTGAACTATATTGAATGGCGTTTTAGTTTTTTTATAGAAAATGTTATTTTTTATAGAACAAACAAAGGATACTGTAAAACTATTTTTGCAACAATCGACTTGGTGCGACTTAAAATATTTATTGAATTATTTTTTTTGTAACTGGCGAGTTTTGGCATATATGTAGGATTGCATTGCATTGCATATTGTAATAAAAATAATGAAAAAAAAAAATATTTTATTATAATGAGAGGCCTAAAACGCGATTTAAAATTTAAAGGATAACTTATTTGTTTACCCGACGTTTCGCTGCTGCGAGTCAGCCAGTTTCATTATAATATTAGGTGTACAAGTCGAGAGAGTTTAAAATCGTAAAGAAAATGTATATACAGATCTATCATGAAGGAATTATTCTGTATTTTTATGTAGAACATGTTAAATTGCGTGAAACTCTATGCAGAAAAAAGAAACGTACCGTGATGAAATGATGAATCTCTACCTACTTTCGGTTGAAATTGTCTTCTGCATACATGAACATAGCCACATTTATATATTGTATCTATTCATAAAAACATACAAGCTTATAGTATTATCTTCATAATGATCAGGAAATTGAGCTATAAAACAAAACGTTTACTATGTGAGAGACATTTGCGAGCATTTTGCGGAAACTGCCGTCTTATCAGTACTAATATAATCTATAAAAGTAACAATAATCATATGAAGCAGAGTATTAAATAGTCAACAAAATTGCATAAAAATAACATAATTAACCAAACTTCTATTCAAAGTAAGAATTTATAAAATGTATAAAAAATATTGCTTGAAAAATATATTAAATTATTCCACTGCCAGGCTGTTCTTTCCCAGGATAGGAAATTGGTTAAACTTTAAGTTTTTTTCTTACTTGTCAAGTGTGAATTCTGGGCTTTGGAGTAAGTTGTTATTGTTTAGAAATATAACTGTCGTCCACTTCAAAAATAAAATTGAGTTCTTGAATGCTAGTTATCTAGCAATGTTAATGTAAGTAAAAAATTGAAATAAAAAGATAAAATGTAAAATTATTAAATATTTTTCTCAATTCATTCGATCAAAATTGCACATTCGTTGTATGTTATTAAAATTTATACTTCATCCAGCAATCATGACCATATATTAATAACATTAAATTAATAGTTCAATGATCTGTGATATTAATTAATTTCTGATTGTTCCATTAATACAGTTCTCGCCGCATGTCTCGTTAATCCTTATGTAAATAATGCAAACTGCAATATACTTACATATCTTTCGATTATAGCATGACGCAATATAATTATTATTGTTGGTACTTCTTAAGGCCTAAGCCCTCCCTGTCGTTTGGGAGGAGACCCTTGCCCTGCATTGAGACAGAAAATGGGTTATTAAAAAAAAAAGAAAGTACTTCTTCTTGCGTCGTGATAATTCTTACCAAGGTAAAAAGCACCTATCCTATGTGTTAATGTTTTCATGAACCGGAACGACGAAGCCTAATAAACTTCAGCAAGGCAAAAATAATACCAAAGACCTGTGGCCGACGCGTACTAAAAAGATTTAACTGCAATAAATAATCATATTTACTCGTTCAGAATCACACTTTTGTGTCATAAGTCTTGGCAGAGATCTAATTAATTACTTAATTAATACTTAATTATGATCTCTACATACTTCCCTTGCGTCATTCAAATCAAGGTAATAGTACCTAAAGTATTGGAATAAAGCAGAATACTACAAAATAACAGCGTAAAAGTAACAAAACATTGTAAGCAAACAAATTACAATCTCTAACTTTGATCAATGACACAAATGTACTGTTACATAGAATTGAGATAAAAGTTCAATCATCACACAAGTATCAACTAGAAAACCTCAGAAATATCAACATAGAAGAAATATTTTGATTCTTCAATAACCTGGTACTTGTCAGTTCATCGACCGAGGCTCGACTTTCAAAGCTTTAGTCAACCTGTGTCAAGTTTGATTGTATTAGGTCAATACTTGAGTTTACGATCAAAATTTTGACGAAAATCTGATGTAGTGTTTGAGAGATAAGCATCGTCATTTTCTGATAGAGTGCGTTGACCTTTTTGAGAAGCGTTTTAGAGTTTAGTCAATAAGCTCAATAAACTTTTTATTAATTTACTTTTCAAGATTTAGGACCAGTTTTACAGTTTACATTAAAGCTATAGATACACTATCTACTAATTGAAGTGACTACTGTCAAAATTTTACCTGATAAGTTATTTAATGTAACCGGGCCGTAGTATTTTTGTTTCTCATTTAAAGTATTTACAAAGATGTTTATGTGATATATATCAACCATAAACATTTAAAGTAATAATATTGCGGTCAGTACGAATTAAAATAATACTGCCCATTTAGAACAAATATTAATGTTTACCGATACTAATTTCATTTCAAAAATGTGCAATCGCTTTCACAAAAGTCCAACTATAAATTGGACTATTAACTAATTGGTTAACCATTTTGTAACCACTCACACAAACACAAATCAACCAAACAAACTAAAACCAATATTTGCATCGAAAAAAATGGCGGCCTGTTTGAAGCACCTTCAATTAAACACTATTTTTTCCGGTACATTTTAACACAATTTAATAATGTACGTTGAAAAGCAAATGGAAAAAACAGTTATTTTTTACACTGAGAATAAAAAAACTGTTTTTTTTTTGTGAATAATGTTACTCTGTTAGTTTGCGAGCCGTATGATGGTCAATAAAAAGGGTTATCGAGCATCGGATATTAATAGCTATTATACAATCGTTTAATGGGTTTCATTTAAAAATTACATCCGATTCCATTATTCGATTAAGCTATGTAAGGCTAGGCTTTAGGGTAGGGTTATCACAAATAAAACCTATAAAAATTATCACCTGCTAAAATTATATTCATATTTAAATACACAAAAAATAGTATCGAATAAGTAATTACAGTTTTTTGTTTTATACATATAAACATACATAATACCAATTGTAACACCTAAAGGTGTAGGAAATACACCCGCGTTGCACCATTAACAATTTTAGTTCCACGTTAAAGGGCCGAGCCAATTGCATATATTTTTTAAGGATAATTAATTAAATATATGAGCAGTAATTTAAAAAAAACGTTTAAAGTCTCGAGAGAAAAATTATTTTGAGTTTGTTTAGCTTATCATCTTATTGTCGAGAAAAAGATACTAAGGCTACAAGACGATAAAGCTATTCTTAAATTTATCACACAATTCATATAAGTTTATTCAACGTTGTGCATCTCAAAAGCCTTGAATTGAACAGTGGCTCTCAAATGTACCTGTAACTGCATTCACCATCTACGTTATTCCCAATGGACGGTTAGTTACTTCAACGTAGCTGTAGTAACCGGTAGTTCTACATCCGCTGCACTACGTAGCTAAGTGACTAAGAAATGCTATAGTGGTATGTAAATGCTATATAACTTGATGTTTTGAAATTGATGCTGTTAATTTCTACACATAGACTTTATTCATCTTTAGATTGATGTGATATTTGAGGGAATGGTCGCCTTTTTAGAGAAATTATCGTAGACATTAAGTAAACGTACTATTTAAGGAAGTTCGTTAAGTAGAAAGTACACTGATTTTTTACCATTTATAGTTGTGATTCAGCATAGAACTTAGTGCATACTCACTCTTTTTATTAGGTCGGTGAAAAAGTCTATTCGCATTATAGTCCGTATGAACTTGTAATAAAATCTTTTCTCTACACAAAATATGAAAAAAAATATCTATTGGATTTAATTTTTACCCAAAAACCTAGCCAAGTCAATCAACCAACCTACCCAAGTATCTTCTGGCAAAAACAAAGTACAAGTAACAGCAAGGCTATAAGCATATAAGCAAAAGCTAGTAAGCCATACTTAACTTCATCAATATTTTTATGGAAATTCAGTAGCTTTATGGATTTACGAAAAAATATTCCATGGAGCAACCCTGCATTGTTCATAGTCCCAGACCACGCCTCTGCCAACAGAACACAATATCCTTGTTGATATTACAAATAATTTATAAAATTCCCACTCACCCGCCGCTGACGCCATTCAATTAAATACGGATATCGGTTATAGTGGGAATTGTAAAAATACAATTAAGTATATTTTAATTTTCATTCTGGTCTGCATTTAAAGATAATAATTGAATTACTTTACATGAAATTTAATATTGATTTATAAGTACAGTTTTGCATAAAAAATAAACATTGCACATCATTTTATGTTATTCATTAAGAAGTTGGTAGGAATCGTAGCTAGTGACGTTCTTTAATCTGCCTATACCTACGGAAAACGGCATGTTTTTTGCTTACTTGTAAATGATCCACTTTTTTTGCTGATTGCAATTTGTGGTAAAAAAAATCATAAAAATTGGCTGGAATAAAAAAAAACAGGTAAGTAGATGTGATTTAGAACAATAACATCATGGTGCAACTCAAAGTTTAAACGCTATAAATTATATGCAGTTTTAAAATTTAATATTATCCCTCAACAAAAACTGAAACCTCCATTTCAACTCGGGTTTAAATTTAAATTCCAACAACCCTTAATTTTTCACTTCCTCACGTTCCCTGGTGTATTTTGATGAGAATTTTCTAAAGACTCTGTTACTTAATGCTTTTGTATTTTGTATGAACACCACGATGTTTTCCTTTCCTTATATTCAGGCTCTTTTGCCTTCGAGGTGGTTGACTTGAAAAGGTTTTATGGAGTACTTGTATAATTGGCTGAGGTGTTTGAGAAAATACGCCATCTTATTGTTGATGGAAAAGCGAATATAATAAGGTTTTGAACAGGTATTTTCCCTTTATTAAATTGTTACATGTACATAATATTGTAATGAGCCAAAAGGAAGTTTATTTAAAAAAAAAAACAACAAATATTATTGTATCAAAGAAAAAAAACGTTTATTAAGTAAAGAGAACTAAACACATTTACAACAACGATTCATTAAAATAATATACAACCGAATAGTTTTAGTACTTCAGCCGAAATAGAAACTAACGCATCATCTTTAATCACAGGAATGGGGAATAGCGTCTACTATTCCCAAGCGTCTACACACCACTTACTTTCAATCGTCCCACTATCAAAATAGAACCCATCAAACAGATTCCAACTATCACCAAACATAAAACCAAATATGACCCACAAATAAAACCGAAACTATGCAACATCAATCGCTGTCCCAAAATATCTGTTAGTCGTTTACAAAATTTGTACCCCGCAGATAAGGGAGAGGTCAGTAATGAAACCAGCTCAGGCGGAAGGGGCCACGATAAGGTAATTTAGACATAGTATACGGGCATATTTCGTCTTTCTATCAAACTAACCTTATTGATGGTGTTATAGTTGTCTAATCTACGGGAATGGTGCCAGTGTTGGGTGCTTGATTTGATTTCGGTAATGCTGTTTGTAAACATAGAGGGTGGATAAACGTGGAAGAGGGGACTAAATGAAGCGTGTTTATATGACAATATTATTGGGCAATTTTTGGCAGTCAGTACTATCGACTATCGAAAGATCGAGGTAAAAAATGTTTAAAAAATTGTTCCTGTGCTAAAGATCGGTTTTGATATTAGTACAGTTTAAAATTGTAAAGAATTATCTCTCTTATGCACTACAAATATGATAATTGATAAAGAACCAGAAGAATGACAAATAAATGAAATGATAATTATTATTCTGATGAACCACCGTTTTATAAAATGTTTCATATGACAACACATGTTCAAACAAACGACACTGTTAAGCATTATAACGCCGCCGCTGCTGAACTAGATAAATTGCATAATTAAGACTGAAGGCCAATTCTCTACTGGTATCAAGCCGGATCGACAACCGGCTAGCTGTCGAAAAATTTTGTATGAAAATCTGATCAGCGCCTCTAGCGGAGGCCGTAGAAATTTTTGCAGCACATTTTAAATTTCAAACTATCGATACTAAACTACTCTCGGTCCCAATTGTAGAGAATCCTGTTACTGGTCTGCACATATTTCTAAATCTCAGAGCCACAAATGAGAACAAATACAAAAATTAAGTCAATTTAGTTCGCCAATCCTATGTCCGCATCGAGTTTAAAACTTCGAAGCAGAAGTTACCAAACATACTTTCAAAAGTCTAGGGTTAAAAAACTTAAGAGTCGTACAATCCTCTTTCTTGTGCAAGTTTCGGAGAGCTTAAGCCTCTCTCGAAGGAACTGCGTCTGGCCTAATCCCCGTATGCAACCAAAATGTTCGTGGAAAGTACTTACCTATGTTATTTCTAGAGTTCTTGCTCTTTTGGTGACTTTACAACTAAGTTAAGTTAGTAAATCGTTATTTCTGTTTATTGTTGCATTATTTGAATCACATACGATTTAATATTGCGGTTATTACAATAATTTACCACTGCTGAGGAAAAATATGATATATGGAATTCACTGGTTCAACCGCTTTTCAATCATTTACAATTACACTATTCAATCTTAATTAATGAATTATTTATGACGGCGACATAACGATGATTTTAACTAAAGTTTTAGGCTCAAAACATTACAGATACTAAAAAAATGCATGGCACGCTTCTGATAATGCTGCTACTACTACAACTAAAAAAACTTCAAATAACTTCAAATAAAAACGAAATTGATCAGTAAGAACAATAATTTGTATGGATTCAACTTTATCTAGATAAAATTATTATTAAAACCTCCATCATAAAGTTTCTGGGTGTACAGGCATTATCTGGAATGGCCTTATATTACCTACATGAACATGTAAAATCAGAAACCCCTCATATAAACTTCTAATATATTCTCCAAAAATGTGGACCAAACGTAAAAATATATTAAAATAATAAGTCACTGTCTTTGGCTTAATACTTCGATTCCCAAGAGTTATTCCATTGGATCTTAGACATTCTATTATAGCATTTTACGCGGAATATAAATTTAAGTCGAACCCTTATCTTGTGATCTTACAGGTGAGGTGGAGTGCGGAAGCGTGTTGGTGAACGGGTTCGGCTATTTTCGTGAGCCATCGTATTTCTCCGGAAGATTTGTTACGTTAGGAACTAATCAAACCGCTGGCAATGATCAGTAGCTTGCTTCTCTACAGTAAGTATCAAGTAAAGAGATTTTGATATTAAGAATATACTACAAAAATAGGTCTCAGGGCGCTCGCTAGAAGCGCTCATCAAATTCTCATTCCGTTTTGTCGATAGCTAACCGGTTGTTGAAATTTTGTAGTGGTACTGAATTGAGCTACTGCAAGGTTGGGAAGTATAGTTAGAATAGTAGCCAATAACAAACACATGTTCCTATCAACATATCCAGGTATTCATACTAAATATTGACTTTTATCAAAATTGTGACTAATGGATTTTCTAGTGGGATGTCCTAGATGGCTAAGCAAGTAATTCACTTAGTTTACTTGCTATTTTTTTTATTCCAATTATAACAAAGGAATTAAAAGGATTAAAAACAGTTCTCAAAAATGCACTGATGGTCAAAAATTTTACCGTACCTACTTGAGCTGATCCCAATAAAATTTCAGAACCAAATGTGCTCTAAAACTAGAACAGCAATCAAAGTAAATACATACTTGAGCTATAAACGAATATTCCATAAAATTTGCGAGTATTTCCTTAAATATAAATATTTTATTAATATCATGAAAATTGAAAACCAAACGTAAACTGTCTTCTTGAATCACTGAGCCCACATTATGTTCACAAGGATAGGTAAAACAAATCCGACATTTGCACAGTTTCAGATATAATCCGGCAAAATATTATTTCCTATAAATAAACTGGAAGGATGTTAACTTTCCACGGTTTGTTTTTCTTTTCGAAAATCGTGGATTAGGAATTAGCCTTTCGTCGAAGGGCTTTTACAAACATATAACGGACATGAAGTGCACTGAGGCATGGAGACAGTTATTTATTTTATCATAATATGCTTAGTCGTCAACCTAGTGTCAAAGTTGTTCATGCTATTCGAAAGGCCTTTGACATAGTTTAACGACTATTATCTAAATTGAAAAAAGCTGAGATCGACTTTTTACGTGCCCTCCGAGATGGAGCCGCTTAGCTCCAATTTTATGTCACTTTGCGGTCACCCATCTATGGATCGTCTCAAAGCTATTAGTAAACCCCAGTCTTATTACTCCGTGTTGATTCCCACACAGGTGAGAACAATTAAGTGTCACAGCAGTCAAAGATAATATCTAAAATTCACTTAATTCCTTCTAAAGTCATGGTTTGTTTTTACCGTAAGATTATTCCCTGGAATCTTCTGTATTAAATGAGCTTCTAGGTAGTCAAAGTTTATACGAGATGATATCAATTTTCCGCTTTTTGAGAACATAATAAATGCGGAAGTGAAACATTAACTCGCGTAACACCAGGATAATTCTTGCTAAAAACATAACTTTGTATGAAGTAGCTTAATTCAATATTGTTGATAAAACTTCAAGATATGATATTATGCTTCTATTTTGGTTGAATTTCTTCATGTGTCAAATAATTTCTTTAACTTTCTTAATTGTTGATAGTCGGGTGTTGATGTTAGGCAGGTGGCTGGCAACTTTTGTTTGTTTTTGAGAAGGAGAATATGCTTGGTCAATCCCATTTAACGTTGTATAATTACAAAAAAAAAAGTCAGTGATTGAGCAGCTTGCAACCACTTGACCACCTGCGAAGGAGCGTCAAACAAACTAAAGTAAAGATAACAGCGTTAATTTGCGTGTATTATCAGATGGATAATCTTTATTAAATACCCACAAAACAACAATATCCCGATTATTTACTATAAACCCATCGCCCATAAAATACCCTTACAAATAAAACAAAAGTCGAAATGGTAGGAAAATAGAACTGCCAGTATTTTGCACGTTTACATTAAATTTTCTGTTGTTTTCTTTTCCTTGCGAAGGACTCCCTTTCGTGAAACATTTGGCGAAGCTCCGTGTTGATGTATAGCTGTTTTATGGATCAATGCTTTGCCTAATGGATATACAAGGTTTCAGTGTTGTGGCGTCTCTGTTCGATGGTTTTTCGGGACTTGCTTGATTTTAATGTATCTTTGTCAGTTGCCATTATGTTGTACGCTTTGTTTTATGGGTTTCTTATTTGTTTGGAATGAATAAGACATCTTGAAAGGATTAAATATAAAAGGTATATAACAGCTTAGTAGGTATAAATAACATAATACAAATACATATATGCATTGAGCATAGAAATCGCAGCAAAAATCTATTAAAGTGTTGGGTAAAATCAATTTACTTTTGTAATAAGTAGTGATGTCTTTCGGTGGTCACTCAATGCGTCATTGCCAGCACTTTGAAATAAACTGCAGAAAATTGCGTCTATTTTAAGGTTTTGAAACAAATATCACACACATTCTAAAGTATTATGCAACTTAAAGTATCTCTGTAAACGATACTGTGTAAGAGTTCGCAACAAACTTAATCAGAATAAAATAAGGGGCGTGGAAAACCAGCTAGCAACTTGCGTTTCTTTGTAAAGTGGGACAAAAAAATACTAAAAAGATATCTCAGCAAGTATGGAAAACTACAAACTGTCGAGAAAATGAAATTCAGGGGTATGTTAATCTGGAGAGTGGAGATAAAATAATTTGGTGTTGTCATTTTGTTTATATTTTTAAAGAATATGTTTTATTTTAGGATACAAATTATTATAGGCTTTTATTCATACCTCCAATCATAAAAGAAAAGTCTATATTAACATTTTGTCACGTTCATAACACGTTTGCGGCGTAATGGTTAAAACAGTCGTTACGTCTTTTCACCGCGCGCCGGTTGTAAGTTCGATTACGACACGATTACACGAAACAAAATGAGTGATTCACATACATTTGTTTCAACTTCAGTTGTTTTAGTGTCCGAAATGTTTAATATTGTAAAAGTTTCCGTAATACAAAACTAGATTTCAGTGCCGGAGTTTTGACATAAAAATAAAATTATAAAATACAATCGAAAAATGCTCATGGCTATGCTCAATAAACACTTTATTTATGACGTGTCTGTAGAAAATGTATCATATTATTCTGATTAATAATCAGATACAATTCAAATAACCCGAAAAATACACAAAAAATCCTTTTTATTCAAATAAGTCAACAATATCCAAGTTCTTATTTATTTGTTATTGTGAAGTACTCGTAACTGGCGGTCTTGTAAAGCGAGAGGTATGGATGTGATTAAAGCAAAGAAAGTTTATAAGGATAGTAAGTAGCGTTAGTCTTTGCCTTTGCCTCTTTCAAAAAAAGATTTATTGTATGTATTCATTATACAAACATGATTTCACGCCTTGATCCCAAAGGGGTAGGCAGAAACCAGAACGCCGCTTAATACGATCCTTACAAACTTACCCTTACCTCATTCACATCCATACATCTTGTCATACATATAAAGAGATACTAAACATTACAACTATATCTGTTGAAAAGTAAGTGCCCTTTGTAGATTTCGTCATTACACATGCACATACGAAGCCCTCGAGCACTTTCCGGGTGCTTTGCACGTGAAATATATTTTTGTTTGCACGAATAAAAATATAAAATGTTTCACGCATTAAAATTTAAAGGCTCATAAAATATTGGAATTTTTATTTTGTTCGTTAAATTTCGTATATCGCAATCATGCATAGTGAATGCTGAATTGTGTTTGCGCGTTTGTTTCGTTTTTATAGATTTTTTAGTTTTTATTATGCAGTCGGTAAGTAACGTACAATGGCTCTGTTTATACGTTTATTGTAACTCAATATTGGATTGGCACTTGTATAAATTGACGATATGAAAAATTTGAGAAAAAATTCAGTATTGAAAAGTCCTATTATTGCTTTTTTAGTGAGTTTTCTTTATATGCAGATATTTTTATTACCAAGTAGAAACAGGTTCTATTCAATTGTCAATATAGTAAATTAAAATTATGACAATTACCAAAGTAGTTTTCCTTCTATGCCCAATTTTTATTCCACCCTGTAAAGTCTAGATAGAACATTCTCAGAAACTATGACACCACACACGTGGTTTTATTTAAAAACAAAAAAACACATGCATTTTCACAACAATATCTGAAAGGAAGTAGGTAAAACATATTTTTTCCGAAACCACTTAGTTTACACTAACAGAATAAAAACTGATTCTTTTATGCATTCTGTATGCAAATTATAAAACGTATGAGTGCCAAATAAAATTACCGTAATAAATAATAAATATAAGATATGGTTGTAAAATATGTTGCACTTTAACTTTTTTTGTTTTACTAACTAGTCCGGTTTAAAAGCTTTATTTAGTTCCCAGTTTCATACAAACAAGAATTATAAATAATAGTTTTATTTAGCTTTAAAAACCAGTATTAATTGAATTGTTATAGTCCTTGATATGATAAATAATTAAATTGTTATAATCTTCGATATGATTATTACTACTTCTTTTGAATAAGTACCAGTTAGCTCATCTTGTAAAATATTGACAGGTATCTTTATTTTATCGTAAGGTAGGTTAGGTTATCCGTCACTTACACATGAGCCGCAAAACTGGTATTAAAGATTGTTGTTTTTATCGTCTTTGATTTGTACCATTTTAACATTATTGACCATCAAAGAAAGTGGTCTAAAAATGGAAAAATAAGCTCTCAATCCTCAGTTATTCTGTAAAGTATTTTATATTCATATTATTATAAAACTTAACAGTCTTATCGTTTCTTTTTCAACCAAAGTACAATAATTTAGGTCCTTTCGATTGAACGATATTGTGCGAAATGGAAGCAATGGCAGGCAAAATTGGCAGCAAACTGACATTAGTGGGGCAAAATCGAAAGCCAAAAGTTAACGACAAAAATTGTATTTGCATACTTCCCTGTTATTTTACAATTTGGATTACTTTCGATTTAGAATGCGGTTGATGGCGGTATTAAGAATCAATTTAAACTTCAAACAGTTAAGCTTTGTTTTAAAAGGAATGCGGATTCTGGAAGCGCATTAGGTTAGAGAAAATTTTAATGTGACGTAATAAAACGTATTAATCCCACTACTTGAAAGTAGGCTCCTGAAATATTTTTTAGCTTTTTTAAAAGATGCAAATTACTTCACTTATGGTCTATTCTTTACTGGCTTAAATGATGTTGAATTTGATTTTATCTAGTTAAGTGATTGTTATGTTTGTTTCAGAAGCTGATAACAGTCGTTGCCGTACTAGTATTTCAAGAAACCAACTCAGTCCGCCTCCACAAGATCTTTCAATTCATCGACGGTTATAAATCAGAACACAATTTAAAAGGATTTCTTCACGTTGGTGACGAATATGCCGTATTTGTTCGAGCACCCAGTTCACACGACAAATACATAACCTATGAGTTATACGAAGCCAATAACATACCGGACCATGATTTATTCAAACCAAACACGATAGCAATCACCAAAGTACCAATTGAATATATTAAAGAACAGTTGACGATATTCAGAAATGAATTATATAAAGCCAAGTATGTCGACGATAATGTTGTGCCTGGGACCCAGGTTAAGACCCTGCGGGAGTGGCAAATTGAACGAGCATTATCCTTCCATAAAGACCCCAAAATCTTATATGACAAGCTACCCGTAATGAGAACAGTTCTTTAACATAAAAAAATAGACGAAATAAACTCATTTTTATAACAAAGTGTACTTTTATGTATAGTCAATAGTCATATGTGTGAAAAGCCAAACAAAAGTCAGCGAAAATAAATTGGTAATAAAACATTGTTCAAGTATTGCAGGTATGGTTGTAACACGCTCGCAACTTCGTCTCCGCTAATAATCGTCGGGACGGAGTTAAGCCACTTTGGAGTTATAAAATCTTGGTATTGCGATTTCAGTACGGCAAAGTTTTACACTATTCTCGGGCAAATTCTGATAATTTTATATAAGACTCAAAATATGAGGCTAAAAAACCAACTTTGAATTACAGTTAACAAGTAGAATCGAGTTCATCAAACTCGATCGAGACATAAAAAAGCCTTCTAAAAATAATTTCATCATGAATAGGTATTTTCTGAATAAGATTTTTTGCTACGTGCCAAATTTGAAACCTATGACATATTTTACGCGAAAAACTCTGAACCGAGATATTTGCTTCAATAAAAACGGGTAACACATTTTCACACCATTCCAAAATTAACCTAGTAATTTACAGGAGTGAAAAAATCAAGAATCTTCGCCAAAAGGCGACGAGAGCTCGCTCAACATTATATTTTATAACCTCTGGAAGTATTTTCATCTGTCCTACATTCGTTTCCTCACTGAAAAGGGTATATTTTCCTTATCGAAACAGTTTTGATAAATAATTCTTAATATTCACTACTTGAGGCTCATTGACGGTCATCCATCATCTGAATGGTTCCCGGCAGCGAGCTGTGTTAAGAGTTTCTTATTCGCTACCACGGATACTCGAATTTGAAATCTGTTATTGTAATCACATTAACTAGAAAGTTCGAATTAAAAACTATGAATCCAGTGTTGGGCAAAATTTAGTTTGATTGATGATTGATGATTAAGATTAAATTATTTAGTCATGACTAATGAATAATGACTAAAAAAATTCAATCATGAGTCGTGATTGATGATTAATTAGTGTTAGTGTTAGTTATTCAATCATGACTAAAAGGAGATCATCCACGCTCCATACATTTTTGGGCCTTTTTTCAAAGTGCCGGCCAACAAAAAAAAGTGGCATGTATCGATAGAGCTAGCCATTTGAAGCAATAGTTAGTATGGCACGAAACCGGTAGGATCGCTTTGAACCGAGTTATACAGGTTTGAAGATTCATAATATTCAAACATTAATTAATTTCTGAAAGTGCTGTGAAACATAAAATAATGATTGATTTTGCTAGAATTAACTATCTAAAGCAAACGACCACTCTGAAGTTGATTTAAGGTCGTAAGCACACGTATCAACTCGGAAACGGGTCGTCACCGTATCAACTCGAGCTCATCAGTATTATTTGTATGTAATTCCCTACTGTAACACACTTATCGGAATCGTTATGTGATCGCCCCGGCTCACGACCATAGGAGTGGTTTGTATGCGCATTATGCATACACCAGCACCCAGGGTGGAGTGCAGGACTATGTGCAAATTCCGATAGAAGGGCGGGCATACCTTCTAAACCGCAACATGTGTCCTCATAACAAGGGCCCTCATCACAAATGGTGCCCGAAGCACAAAATATTGTTCCACATGCCGATGAGTCGGACATAACAACCCAACGGCAACACTCTAGGTGACCTCTTACCTAGACGATGGTTTGATAGTTGCACACAATCGAGGGTGCGGCCCCTTGGGTTCGCTAAGGGAGGATGCGCTGACCTTGCACTAGTCGCCAGTGACCAGTCCAGTTGCGACGCATTGAGGCGCCGGGGGAATCAAACTCGCACCTAAGAGGCCGCACCCTCGATTGTGTGCAACTATCAAACCATCGTCTAGGTAAGAGGTCACCTAGAGTGTTGCCGTTGGGTTGTTATGTCCGACTCATCGGCATGTGGAACAATATTTTGTGCTTCGGGCACCATTTGTGATGAGGGCCTTTGTTATGAGGACACATGTTGCGGTTTAGAAGGTATGCCTGCCCTTCTATCGGAATTTGCACATAGTCCTGCACTCCACCCTGGGTGCTGGTGTATGCATAATGCGCATACGAACCACTCCTATGGTCGTGAGCCGGGGCGATCACATAACGATTCCGATAAGTGTGTTACAGTAGGGAATTACATACAAATAATACTGATGAGCTCGAGTTGATACGGTGACGACCCGTTTCCGAGTTGATACGTGTGCTTACGACCTTAAATCAACTTGAGAGTGGTCGTTTGCTTTAGATAGTTAATTCTAGCAAAATCAATCATTATTTTATGTTTTACAGCACTTTCAGAAATTAATTAATGTTTGAATATTATGAATCTTCAAACCTGTATAACTCGGTTCAATGCGATCCTACCGGTTTCGTGCCATACTAACTATTGCTTCAAATGGCTAGCTCTATCGATACATGCCACTTTTTTTTGTTGGCCGGCACTTTGAAAAAAGGCCCAAAATGGATGATCTCCTTTTAATGACTAAAAATAATAGTTAAATAAAACTAAGCTTTTCAAGTCTACGTTCCATGACTGTTGATTTGTTAATCACAGGTTTTTAATTAAAGCTAGTTTTACAACAGAATCAGTTATTTTTTTTTTAATTTACACAGGTACACATTTGCAAAAATAAGTTCGGGCTAATTTAGTTTAAAATAATTTAAATCAAATTTTATAAATAATGGAATTATTTTCTTTCAGTCAACTTAAGGTGGTGATCAGTTATAGTTTTATAAATGTGTTCAATTAAACTAAAATTATGTCACCTGAATTAATTTTTTTAGTTTAATCATCATACAAAAATACAATAAATTAGTCATCAGTCATTTAATCATTAAATGATTGATGATTAATTTATTTAATCATGATTATGATTATTATTTTTACTCATGATTAATTCAATCATGACTAAATAATTCATGACTAAATTAGTCATGACTAATCAATTGATTGAAAAAATTAGTTGATTGACCCAACACTGTATGAATCTAATATTTCAAAAAATATGTTAATTGAAATATAATAATTTACAGCTTGTAAAACATAATTTAATATCACTGTTTCTCGGAAGTTACTTGGTACAAAATATAGCAAAATTCTGCACAGAAACCCCAAAGAGCGTAATTTACTGAGCTACTCAGAAGAAATCAAGCACACGCCAATTCAAGTTTACGTGAGCACTAAAACTGTAGCGAACCATTTATTGTTTCCATTAGTAGGGCCCCCGCCTTCATTATCGTATAATTTATTGCTTTTACGCGGCGCGGAAAGGGTTCATCACCCACCACGTCACAGTAAGGAAAAGTATCGTGAGGCATGCATCATTGTATTTTTCTTATTCCGATCTATTATGGGGTACAATGGAATAATGTTAGGAAATTACGGAAGCTTGGAATAATTTATCGATCAATCCGATAGCGGTCTTTTGTGTGATGTAAATATAAGTGAAGTATTTTTCTAGGAAGAAAAATGTTGTAAAGGAAACTATAATAATATTATTGGATGAAGGTTCTTGAATTTGTATGAAATAGCTGAATTCTAATTAGATATTATGAAATGATTTTTTTCCGTGGTAATCCTGCTTTGATCTCGCTTTTTGACAACATTACAATTATGACGATTCATAAAAATCCACCGTAGTAAACTTTGTACATATAAAGTAAGTAAGTAGTAAGTAAGTACAAAATAATTCTTGAACACATAAACTTCATTAGTTTACATAAACGATTTTTATATTTAGGACAAAGTAATATGAACATGTTCGACACTTCAATCACAGCAAAACATATCACTAACTATTAAAATTGTTTTACGTAGCTAAAAATGCACTATTTTTATCAAATCAGAACTGATACTTTAAAGATAAATTCAGGTAAAATACGAAACAGAAATTAAGCAGTCTGTTGTAGTCAGTTTGTATCAATTTATCCGTCGTGCAACGAAGTACCTAGATAAGTGCTTATCGGAAGCAAAGACATCGGTAGCTCACATTTTGCTTTAGCGAGGTAAAAAGAAGCTTAGGAGTCAAACTGTATTTGAAATTTGTACGAGAAAACATAATATAGTATCGCGATTTTCTGCAGACGGTACTAACGGGTATAAAAAATTTGACGATTAAAATGTTTTGAACAATTAGTTCCTACGACTAGGGGTGCCGATCAGGTTTCTATACATCACTTTTCGATAGCTAACCGGTTAAGGATAGTTGAGAGTACTAGAAAATTGCTCTTTAGGATGTTTGACCTGCTGTAACAATGACCGTGCGGTCTCACTTTTATGAATCCTTGTTTTATAACTAGATAACGTCTTTTGTTGCGATGCGTTATCTTTGATCTACATTTTTGATCCGTTTACAATTCGATTTACGATCATCCTATGCACTGACATACTTACGACGTGTGTGCTATAAAATACGTTCTGGCTATAAAATTGTGCACGGATTTGAGATTGAAAAGAGAGTAGGCATGAGTGTCGATATTGAGCATTGTCAATATTTCGGTAGTAAAATATTCAGGCTTTAGATAAAACGTAAATAAAACGCAGTGAATCGATGTTTTCTTTAGTGGTTTTTGACGAAAACAGGAAAACACCTCCTTAGCCCCGCGATAACAATATTTTTCGCCGTTTAGCATTGCAAAACAAAATGTCTTCTTTTTTGACACGTCTGTCGTTTATTTTGTTTCGAATTTGATGATTTTGAGCGTGAAAGGAGACGTAAATTTAACAAAATACTTCATCCGCTTGAATGACAATTATTCTTTACGAGAAATTGTTATTTTTGTATCTTGAAAAATATCGCAGGACCTCAATTTTATCTCAAACTGTACAAGTACATTGCTTATGACTAACTCTATTGATAAACACTGATTCTAAGAATTTCCAAGCTAAAAAGCCCAATAGAACTATTCCTAGATCCAGGAATTGTAATCGTGAGTCACTTAAATATCAATAAACTTTCTACGGTACAAAGTTTCTCTGAATCTGTAAAATTCCCGCTAAAACAAGATTTAATATCAAAAGTTAGAACTAATTCCTACAATCCCACTATTAAATTTAATATTAAACATCATATTTCACTTCGAGTTAGTTAAAAAGCCATTTAAGTAATCCATTGCTGTCAAAATAAACTGCGCTAGTGGTATAAACCTTCATTATGTACTTACTAATGCTAACATGGGTGTGTATTACACCGTCGCGTAATGTTACTTAAACTAGGTCAAATTCGGTCGCCTCCTTGGGAAGAATGATTCTTTACCAGATTTTGTGACGAGGGGGTTGATTTCGCTTTTTCCTTTCTAATTATGTTTTCACAATCACAGTATAAACATACGTAAAATTTGATTTATTTTTAAATTACGTTCTTACTAAATAAAATTACTAGTCTAGCACAGTATCTACATCTAATTTTTCTAATATATCTATCAAATAATGTTCATCATGATTTTTTTTTAAATTGACAAAAGAAAATCTCCTAACATTTTATTCGCTGTCATGAACAATTGTTGTATCGTGGCAGTGCAGTGTAGTGTTAATTGCGTGAAATCATAGGACCTATTGATATTCTACTTCTAATAATAATATTTTGTAGTTGTCAAATATTTTGTTTAATATGCTCGTCTGTATTTGTTTTTGAACTAATAATAGAATTTAAAAATTAAGTTATTGACTATTTATGATGGCTCGCCGTAATATGTGGATCGATGTTAAGATTTACATTTAAGACAAAAATACTCATGCAACTCCTCGGAAGTGTTTTTGTCCTCTTTTTCGATTATTAATTACTTCAAACATTTGATTAACGAATGACGAGACTATTAATATTACATTAGCTATACACAACTCTTCTTACGGTAGATATGCAAAAAAAATACAAAATAAAATCCTTAAATAAATTGTAACGCATCGGTGTGAATGGCGGTACGTGAGTCTTTCAACGACATGTTTCAGTGACGTTTTTCGCTTGGGGGACATAATCTCTGACCGAGGCGGTTCCATTAACGGACTTGCCCTTTTCCTTAATAAGCGCATAATATTTCCTACCAGCCAACGACTGACACTTCATGATAGTGAAAAATTATAAAACTAATTTATATTTTAGAAGATTTTCAAGTAATAAACATTTTCTTACTAGGTTTAAAGCTTTCTTCCTTAGATTTTGAGCTGAAGTTATAGTTTCCTGTAGCGCAATTATCTGCAGTCGTTACTAATAAGTAACGTTTTTCACTAAAAATTACTTAAAGAAAATAAATCTCGCAAATTAAAATAAAGACGCTAATCATTTTTTCATACGAAATTTGTCGATAGCTACCATGTTGTTAAAAGTAGATAGTATCAGGAAATTGCCCCTAGACAATACAAGATAATATTTAACTTAGCTTTAATTCAAATACAGTGAGGATAATAATACTATGTCAAGTACTTTTTCCATGAAATTTAAATAGGCTTAATCATTAGCGGTTTTGTTCTGTCTAAAACAGTTTACTTACTAATAATGGCCAGAAGTACACAACTTATTTCATTTAACATATAAAATTAACAAATTGAAAGAATTTGGTGATATAGCTCTTGTTATTCATTTATTTAAAATAAATGTGTATTACTGAAATTTAATTTAATGTCAGTAACGAAAGCAGATATTTCATAAAATACATATTTGTATGCAGTAATACGAAATCAAAACCAAATAACACGACATCCAAAACTCAAATATCAAGTCCCATCAAATCTCAATCAAGTGGATCAAACAAAATTGATTTGATTCAAGAAATTGTATCAAACATATGCGACCTGCAATGATCGTGTCTTATTGAACAACAGTAAAAAGCTATTCATATTCAATGTTGTGTATCAAGAAAGAACTAATATAAAAATATGTATCTAGACAAAATGACTTTTGATACGAATGAGATATTCAATAAGCCATATACAATGTCTGATTTAGATTCTATGATTTGTTTTAATTTTTTTTAAACTCGTTATTACCCCAATGCTGGGCAAGGGTCTCGTAACAATTTAAGGGAGTTTTAGGCATGAGACCACCACGCTGGTCAAGTGCGGAGACTTAGCATGCTTTTAAGAAATACGTTAATCAATTTTAAGGCATGCTAGGTTTCATCACGATGTTTTTCTACACCGTTTTAGCAAGTGATAATTATTTCTGTGTATTGTCTCGATTACGAACTGTCAACACTTACGTGGCTCATGATATTTTGATAATATGTATTAGACATAATTAAATATTAAAATACTACTAAGTACACATAAAAAAAATATACTAAAATACGGCTTCGCAATTTTTCCAAACAGTTTTTTTACTACATGAGGGGTCTATAAAATCACAATTAAATCCGAAAAGAATAATGGAGCCATAATTGCAGCAAAAAATAAACTTGCAAGAGGGATCGGCGGAGAAAAGGAAAAAGAACCAATTTGGTCAAATGATCTTAAAATCTTATTTCCTTGGGACGGTTCAGTTTTTAGAAAGCACGAATAATTATGGTATAATAAAAAATGTCATAAAGATTTTGGAAAAGGAAAAGAGTTTTGGCGTTGCAAATTAGTTTCTGGTGAGTTATATTGCTATACCATTTATTTCCTATAATATGTCCAATACCTTAGAAGAGTAGCAAGCACACTTTTTTATTACTTTCTGCAACCGGCTAGCCACCGACAAATAAGGTTCACCCTTGTTTGGTATAACAACGTTTTGTCGAAAATCGCTCCGGCGAATTTTAGTTACAATAAAGTCATTACGTATAATTATTCATTTGACCGAATAATTAATTGGCAGATTTTTATTTAGCATATTTATTTCTTTGAAATAATGTCATTTGACCGAATTTTCAAAAGTACTAGTTTTATTTAAACGAATGTTTTACTCAACTAATAATGATTTAGTCGAAAGATCGTATCGAATATTAAGTTCATTATTAATTCGTTTCCTTTCATCTATAATATAAAAATAAGTCGGGTTTTCCTTCCTGACGCTATAACTCCAGAACGCACGAACCGATTGCCATAAGTAATTCTGCGTTCTGTGTCGCGTATAGTGATTTAGCATATTTAGCAACAAATGGATTGACTTGTTTTACATAATTATTTGAAAATACAGTGTATTTTAAATGGAGAACCTAGTGCAAAACAGAAAAAGATTTGTACTAAGAAGGATGTCAACATTGAGACCATATTACGTAATTTTGAAACTTACACAGAATTAGATTTACTTAAAGCGATCGCATTTAATTTAAGATTAGTCTAAGGGTTTTCTTTTTCAAAATAAATATTTTGCAAATATTTACAATGTTTTATTTTCTGCATTACATTACACCAATTGAATATTCGATAAAATACATGTTATACCACCTGAACATTACATTAAATGAACATTATACCTTTTGATCAATAGCGCAAATGTTGTTATCGCAAATAAATATTCGATGAAATGAAAATTATGTTAATCGATATTATACAAATTGATTATTTTCTTAAACGTTGTTCGAATTAGTAACATTACATCAAAAGTTGTTATACCAAACAAGGGTGAACCGACAAATAATGTATAAGAAACTGATCAGCGCCCCTTGCGAATGCCGTAGAGAGTATTATTAAGTAGATTTTAAAGTCCTGCGTCTAGTGTTTCTTAAGAAGCTTTTTTATTCGATAGTTCTGATTGTAAGAAACTGCTTTACTTGAGCTGCGATAACCAGTCAACTAATAAATGTGCTTAAATACTTCTAAATACATACTTAGAGACCCATTTACATTAATTACGGTTTCAAACTCTTTAATAGATGATAAAGTAGCCGTTAAATAACGATATACCCAACACTTAATAGTAATTTACGCTTAATGATATAACATGGCATAATAGAAGTTTATTAGAATACATTTACATAGTCATAAGTCCTAATAAACTACATAATCTTTCCTTTGGGAAAAATAATTCTAAAATTGTTTGATAACTAAAAATTTTACAACTGAAATTTACAAAGCAGACGTGCCAATTAGGATATTTCGTTATGAGTTTTTAAAATTATAATTAAGAAATCAAAAGCACATTGTCAACGAAATCATGATAGCGTAAAATAAAAAACTTTATACTGTATAGAAGGAGGAAACAGGAGCACTCCTTAAAGGGACTGATGCTAATTTATTGCCACCTACAAGAATTTACGGGCGAGAAGCGTGAAACTGGGTAATTTGTCTTTTGGTTAATATCCGACCGCCGAGTTCTGCTCTAATTGAATTAGCCAAGCTATTATTCTGGTGGAATAGAGACAAATACAATTATTTCGGACACTGATGAGCTAGTAGTTTATTAGTGAGATTTTAAAGACAGTTAAATTTACCGTCTGGAATAAGTACTGTAGAAACTAGTCTGAGATAGAAACTGCGTGACTGGTTCAATTAATGTTTTAATTAGAGAAGCGGTTTTCTACTAGGCTATCGAAAAAGTTAGTATAAAACTATTATCAGGTGTCGCGGGAACTATTTTCTCAAAATATTCGATAGTGCCGAATGTAACAATACTGAACTATACTATATTAACTACTATTGAATCATCGTTCCGTCAACCGTCGTATGTCTGACAGTCAATCTTCCATTTCTTACGTAACCCACTAAAACCAAATTATATAATTGATTTACTAGTAAATAGTAAATATTCATTCATATTGGTAAAAACCATACTATTAAATACAATAAAAACCTTTAGCAATTTCCACAAGATCACATGTTGAGAAATTAATTATACTTTTCGATAAACAAGCCACATATCGTGGGACATTATAACCAAATTATAACGAACCCAATAATTCAGTCGATCAAAGAGTAAATTTAAATTTAATAAATAAATATTTGTAACGAAAACCTTCAGAAGCAAATTAAAACACAATTATAAAGTTATGAAAATATTTATAGCAGTATTGAAACAAATTCGGGAATGACATTAAAATGATTAAACAAATATTCGTTGTTAACGTCACCCTGATTGTTAATTTGTGTATTGGTTTCACAGTATCCGGCTTATAAGCTCTGGATTAAATTTAATTTATTTTCAATACAGTTTTAAAGTGTAGGATTATTGGACATTTATTTGACCCGGCTTTGGTAGATAGTACTATTATGAAATTTGGACTAGCTATTGTGTGACTAACACTGATCACGAATTTTATTTTTAGAATAACATTTTTCTAGATTTTACGGCACTTAATAATTAAAAATAATGTACACAAAAATTTCCCTTTATCTATTGGTGAACGGCAAGAAAATTTGATCTTACCATAGCGCGTGATCAAATTTTCATGCCATTTTCGTCATTTTCGTGTTGGTCAAATATTCAGGTAACCATATCCTGTAATTTCTTTGCTCAAACAATATCAATAGGTGATAGAGCAAAGTTACAAAAACAATCTATATAGAACAAAAATATTGGCTCAAAAAACACCAACCACATTCATATTTGAGTAAAACCAGAAATAAAACTAAATCAAACAAAAGTTGAACGTAAAAACACCTTTCTTTATTCATCGATACTCGTGTACAGTTTCAGTTTATTTTATTACGCAGATGCGATTTCAGCATTCATGAATCTAAATGTTCTTTTCTATTATTGCCTACAGTTTCGTTCGTTGGCAACCTGTATTTTTCGAAATAGACTCAAAGTGAGACTCGGTTTAGAGCAGTTTTTTTGTAAATGGAAAGGAGTTTGGGCTGTCTGATTTAAATAGTGACTGCTCTATTTAAATCGATTTGCAGTTGACTTCTTTAGTTTTTTTTGTGATATACCTTTAGTCTTATGTACTTAGATGATGCGCTAAATAGTTTTATTCCAAAATAAATCTACTGCCCAGTGTAGTGTCGGTTTTATGTATTTACTAGCGTTAACCTGCTACCCATTAGCGTAAGAAGTGTTGTTTTGAAAGACCCTCTTTCTTAGATTATTATTTTTAGTACCTACTATGCTTATTACCAAAGATGAAAGACATTGACTGGTAGCCAACGTAATTATTTTACTGTTACTAAGTCTTCTTTTTGTCATCGATATAATACAAATCTATATTCTAAAGCAACTAAACCTAGATACAAATACATTGAGTACTAAAGTTTGACAACTACTTCGACCCGATTCACCTCAATAAAACAGACAAGCAATTTGTCTAAACAATTACCTATTTATTTATCGGTTGCGACTTGATAACATCGCTTGATAGCAAAGGGTTAAATTAGATTGTACATAGTTACAATATATATTGGACATAGTTTTAATACTCGTTTTATTCCTATAGGTAATTACTGTTTCATTAGATACTGTTATATAGATGAGAGATAATTATTGAAACTGAATTAAATAAGAATTATATTTGTGCGTGTTCGGGTAAAGTTACATACATTGTATAATAACTAAAAAATAAATAATTTTTGTACGTTTTGCATTTTCCACGACCGACGTTTCAATTAGATTGTATTATTTTAAAAAGACAACTCTCGCACTTAGAATTGCTCTTTTGTCGTGTAATTATGTACAAACAACGGACGCAAAGTACAATCACACTCGGAACAATTATTTGTGGATCGCACCAATAATTGTTCCGAGTGGGATTCACACCCACGACCTCCCGATGCAATTATAGCGGCGGGGTGACCTAAACCACTGCTCCAAGGAGGCAGTCAAAGTCAAGTCAATATCAGAAAAGTAAAAGTAGAAGTCACTCACGCATTTTTATTACAATTTCTCCACAATTACCAAACACGTACTTCAAGCACTGTGAACCTCAACAACTAGGCACACTTTTAACACCTTCTAAACCCATTATACGCACAACCGATGTTCCCAAACGCTCGATAATTTTCCCATTTGTATCCAAAACGGGCCGTCTACTAAATTAACTGGAATTGATCACCGATTCTTACACATTACGTTAATCTTCAGAGATAAAGTTAAGTTCGGGGGACATTAAAGCTTGCACGGTTGAGCTTCTAGTTAAGTAAGAAACAATTGCTTTGATGCTGTCTCAGTAATGGGAAACACTTTAGCAGATATATATCAACAATTTGCCTTGGCACGCACGATACATGTATTTATAAATAAAAATAAATTTAACCCATTTATGTCCCACTGCTGGGCAAGGGTCTCCTCCCAAATGAGGGGAAGTGGTTAGGCCCTATTTCCACCACGCTGGCCAATTGCGGGTTGGAGACTTTGAGTACCTTTAAGAACAATGTCAATGCATGCATCATGATGTTTTCGTTATCCGTTGCAACAGTGATAATTTATTTCTAATACACACATGACTTCGTAGAGTCATTGGTATGTTGCATCGGGTTGCGTGGGAGGTATATTACTTATAATATATGTATTTATTTAGATTATAATAATTCATTCTGAGTATTTCCAAAATAAAATAGCTGTACGAAACAAACCACCGTCAGCTGCATAAGCCTGCGGGTTGATGTCCTAAATTCTGAATTTGTATCGATGCCGTGTTTCTTTCACCCAAGGGCTTTTACCGTCAGACCATGGTATATTTTACGTGTTCTTTTTTTTGCATTTGGTTATTTTATTTTATTATTTAAAGGGAAACTTACAGCTTAGCAGTACGCACAAACTTAAAACATAAAATAAAAATAAATAAAAGTTAAACAACCAAGGGCAAAAAAACAATTATAATTTTGTATGTACGTAGATATCTACTATATACATAGTGACGCGCCTGTTATACCCAAAGGTAAAGGCAGAGGTGTAAACCAACGTTTCGCCATTAGCAATGTAAGTTCCATGAAATAGGACGCAAGCTATTTACAAAGCTTGAACTATACATATTCTCACTTCGTCCGCCACCCGAATTATCCGAAGGAAACGCGTCATTTTCTCGGAGTAAAAAGAAACCTGTGTCTTTTCTAGGGTATCAAAATATCTCCATACTAAATTTCATACCAATGGGTTCAGCAGTTTAGGCGTGATTGAGTAACAGACAGACAGAGTTACTTTCGCAATTATAATATTAGTATGGATAAATTATAAAAGACCAATAGCACTTAACCAAAGCTAGGAATCAAATCCCTCACTTCGTGATCAGCAGTTATACAGTTTATACACCAACGACCTTGCCATAGAGGCAGTCTGTTATTTCAGTTGGTAATATCTATAAAGCAAATATTTATGTTATTTGTTGACTGTTTCTGTGGTTAGTAGAATGGTAATGTATGCGATTGCAGATCACGATATTTTGGCATGCATTCTAGAGAAAGTGCTTTTCTATTTCCTGTTAGAACGTTCTCAATAGAAAGAGTTTTGTTATATGTATGTCCGCTATTTGGCAAACTAGAGATGTTTCTATGCAAGACTAATATATTTTTAAAAATGGCGGCACCGTTTTGGTTTAACCGAAATAAATAAACTGTAATTTTATTTCTTTATTCATTGCATGATGAATCTTGCCTGATATCTTATTTCTTGCATTCTTAGAATATCCCTGTCGCCCTTTCAGTAAATCTTAAGACGACTCCGATGACAGCTCAACCGTTGTTCAAAATTGCAATTCCGAGTATCCCTATTTCGTATTTATTTCAAAAACACTCGAAATCTCATTATGATTATGAGAACGACTAAGAAATACAAAAGTCATTCATCTTCACAAAGCGAAAAAGGGAACGACGCCTATTAATTTTATTATGGCGATAAAATAATAATTCGGTATGATGGCATGACCGGGAATAATATCTTAGAGCGTAAAACAAAAGGTAAGTAATGATGCTCTTTCGGCAATATTGGGGAATTTCGCGAGGTGTGGCTTCTATTATAAGTCCGGGATCCGTGACCATAATTTTATTATGCGGCTAAATTAAATTAGCCAGCGATTTCATTTTTAATCAAGTGGAGTTATAGGTGACCATCGCACATTGTGAGTATTATACATATATCTCCTAATAGGGATTACGGATATTGATTCTTAAACTTCGGTCAATAAGGTTGATTTTTGTTAGGAAATAAGATTCAAAATATCGGGGTGAGGTTAATTGTAATGAAATTCCAGTGGCGTTTTTGTAATGGTTAATTGTAGATGCTCCTACTTTGAGATGGTGACCCAGAAAGGAATAGATAAGACTGTTTTTCGATAGAATCGATAGTATTCTTCGTTAAAGCTACGATGTAGAGACAAATTATCTTGGGACTAATCAGGTTCTTAATTAATTTAGTCGCTCCTTTAAGATAGTGCTGAGAGACGGTTAGGAATCTGAGCTGGGTTTTAGTTTGTCGCTCAATCAATTGTAGTTGTTACAGATTTGCCGATCTTTTCTGTAACGTTTGAATATCGATGAAATTGAGAAACAAAATGTAACTAGGATAGTTTTTGCTTTAGTAGGTTCAATTAGATTAAAATACTTCTTACAACCTATATTTCACACTCATTTTGAGAAAAATAACTTTTCAAATAATTAATAGACTTAATTCTTAAGTGTGATAGTGACACTTTTATCGTGATCGGTATAACATCGGTAAAACACTGGTATTCAGCTGCATCCGGTGAGACTGGAAGCCGACTCCAACATAGTTTGGAAAAAAGGCTAAGCCATACAATACAGTTTATACTCCAAAGAAATTAAGCTCTACACACACATTGAAACTGGTATAAATACTAAGTGATCGATTGACCAACACATGCGACACGGCAATAACAAGAAAATTTATCTTTTCCCATAAAATTTAACCACACCTCTATTGGGCCCATGTTTTCCGAAAACAATATAAGGTCATTAAATCCCCTAAAAATACCCTAACACGCCATGGGCCAATAACTAATATATCATAGGGGCCAATAAGTGGCCGGTGTGTTCGATAAATGATACCAAACGCCTGTTATTGCCTAGCCCAGGTGTTAAGCATTAGCCCTCTTTGAAATATTAGGTAAATCCCTTCAAGGGACCGTTACAGTATTGTTTTGAAATGTTCGCAATTTTCTATTAATATTTCAAGCTTGTACAATTTAGTTTTGATTTTTATTCTTCGTGCGGTCACACATGTAAAATAATAACGTGATGAATACATATGATCAAATTATTTTGACAGATTTTATCTGTGATTTCATAGAAAAACGTATTCTATACGTTACAACATGTTAATGAACTTAATAGACCTATTCCTTATTTTCAATTTCGATTTCGATTGAGTTACAAAATATACAGACTCGCTTTTATATTTCTATACAGCTCTTAACTTAAAATTTCTCGGATGAAATAACAAAAAATAACAACATTGACGTGCGTAGCTTGCGTAGGTTGAATCTAGACGTAGAAATATTTAGGTTTCATCAAAGAAACTTAGGGTGTAACCTTTCTGAATATAAAAATGAAAATCATATCATAATTCTGAGAAGAAAAATGTCTTAGGACTATGTGAATTGACAGAAAAGTTTGCGGAAAAAGGAACAGAGGTATTTGACACCTCACGGTTGAATAGATATTAGGTCAAAATGTATGAAAATCTATTTGCGGTGAATCTGATATTCTTATTTGAAGAGTTAGGGTCGCAGACGGCCAGTAGGGTTAATGACCTTAGTGTTAAATACAGAAGCAGGTGGCTGTATCGTTTTAAAAGGAGGTCGGGCATAGGACAGATATTCTGAGAAACACCTTAGTTGGTTTAAGTGGTCCGATTCTTATTTTAATACGGACTAATGTAGAATAGGTATGTTATGTTTTGTCTAGATGCCTAGTTTACCTACAATTTCATCAGAAATTAAATACCATCTTTAAACCAGCTGTAATTGCCTGCTGCAGTTTATGACTTAGTCATTAATTGGTCTTTTGCGTAGTTTGATTAATGTATATTTTAAAGTTAATTAAATAATATTTTCTTCGATTTCCGATGGAAAATATTTACAGCTCTAGATTACAATATGTATAGTTTAGACGAGATCGTTTCAATAATATGTATTATGTATGTCTATCGAAATTATTCAACAATATGTTACACATTAACAACACAGTTTACCTCCCTACAATTTTTTATACTGTCTGTTCATTTCAAAAGCATAGTACCCACATGCTTTACAAATGCCCCACCATGCATGTTTCATCAAAGCGTGCCACACAATATTGTATGCAGCCGTTTCATCATGTCAACATGCCTGTCACCATTTTATTTGCGACGTAACTTTGTTATCGGTTTTCAGCGGTGAAAAAGTGAATGTACTATTGTAGACCAGGTTTAAATTGTAATTTTAATGGGTATTTATTTTGTGTGATGTAGTTTGTTTGAATGAACGAGTAGTTCATAAAAAGGAAATAGTTTGTATGAATCATTAGGAATTGATAGTGCGTTTTAGATTATTCTTTCATAATCTAAGAATAGAAACAACAAACAGTCCTATATATCCAGTGATAGAAACAGGCAAATATTCAAAAGAAAATATTGGCAATCTTGGTAACTATGATGATATATTGAGCTGGGTGATTATTTTTCTATTAGTAGTATTATTTTATCCAAAAATACTGAATTTACCAGAAACTGCCATCTATACTAATATAATAAAGCTGAAGAGTTTGTTTGTTTGTTTGTTTGTTTGTTTGAACGCGCTAATCTCAGGAACTACTGATCCGATTTGAAAAATTCTTTCAGTGTTAGATAGCCCATTTATCGAGGAAGGTTATAGGCTATATAACATCACGCTACGACCAATAGGAGCGGAGTAGCAACGAGAAATGTTACAAAAACGGGAAAAATTATGACGCATTCTCTCTTATGTGACGCAAGCGAAGTTGCGCGGGTCAGCTAGTTAATTATAAATCTACAACCGAAAAAATAGAGGGGAGCTATATTTAAAACAAAATCTGACGCTTAAACGCGTTCGGACTTTTTTGACAAAACGAAAAGAAATCATTAACGAAAGAGACGAGGCGAAGTGTAATAAAACACTTGGCGTTGACTGACGAAAATCACTACGACATCCATATATAAACTGTTGGAATTTTTGAGTTGTTCCTTAATGAGTCGAAACACCTGCGACATAAAATAGGGCTGCTAAATAGAAGAGAAGATCAGGTTTGTCCCGGAATTCCCATGTCTGATAAAGAGACTTTAATGTCACGGACTACTTTTCTTTTATGCAAAATATCTGCGCGATTCCCACGCCTTTGCAGATGGTATCTAAGCCGTTTAAACAAAAGGATGGCTGTTATGTAAGTAGAAGTTACCTTTTCATTAATACCTACTACATAGTTACCTTTTCAATAATATACTCACCATCATGCCATTTGAGTCTTTCATTATATTGTTAGGAAAATAATGCGAGCAAGCATAGCACTAGGTGCAGGTCTAACTGGTTGTGATTGCAGGCTGTCCACAAGACCCAGGGACTGTCCTGGAAATATGTCTGAACCAGGCAACCCTACATAGAATTGATGTAGAAAACTTAACGGTTCTGTATGTAAATCATTTCGTTTATTAGAGACATTTATTTTTCGAGATCTATTCAGTTATGTTACTGATAGATTAGAATCTTGTTTGATGGCGTAATAAAGATAATAAAAAAGTTAACATTTAGGAAGAGATTAGGTTTAAATTAGTTGTAGTTTTTACTGCCGCGTTTTCGGAGCTTAAATTTTATTTTTAATTGTTTTTATGTCTTTATGTTGCTTTTTATAGCTGAATAAATTGTGCTGAAATTCATGCGGACGAAGGAAACTATTTTATTATTTTTCTGATTATTATGAAAATGTTTTTAAGTAATGCGCTAAAACCTAAGCTGCTGTATTAGATATGCTAATGTTAGAACTGTATTGACATACTTACCGAGTGCAGTAAAATAATGACATACTGTTAGAGTTTGAAATTGCCTTCTTGGTCTTCATTCGTTCTTAGTGCTATAATATTTATACCCAATTTTTTATCGTAAATACGAATACCGATTAGAATTAGTATTGACGTCTATATTCTTATCAGTATTTGTGTTAAATGCTTATATGCTAGTCCGTAAAATTAATTTAAAAAAATATTAACAACTCTAGTACCACATACACCAACACAAGTCAAATTTAATTTAGCAGTCAAAGCCTTAAGTCATCAATTAAATCAGATTTAGATAACTTACAACTTAGGCCAGTAAATACAAACCTCTAAAGTCTACTCTAAAGCAAGCCATTCATTTCCTGACTAAAAAATCGATGCCATCAACTCGAACTCAACAAGTTTTTCTCGATCCAAATGAAATTCACTGCAGGCAGAAACACTCAAGCTAACCAGCTTAGCCACTTACTGACCTAAATTCAATTCTCGTTTTTAACACTATTAGTTAAAACAGCTTTAACTAAGCGCATAAGGCGAAACCAAGGCCCTAATTTTACTTAAACCACAGTTTAACGGGAGAAGTTAAACGACTGGTAATGGACGCACTTTGAAGGAAATTTTCTGTGCTTAGTTGCTTTGGTGATTAGATCCAATGTTGTACGTTGTGGAGAGAAACGACGCAGGTATAAAGGCGTATTTTGATAATAATATGTATTTTGCCCAATACGAATAAATTTCCTAATAACTAAAAATCTGTACTAATAAAATAAAGCTGAAGAGTTTGTTTGTTTGTTTGTTTGAACGCGCTAATCTCGGGAACTACTGGTCCGATTTGAAAAATTCTTTCAGTGTTAGTTAGTCCGTTTATTGAGGAAGGCTATATTATAGGCTATATATCCTCACGCTACGACCAATAGGAGCAGAGTACCAGTGAAAAATGTTACAAAAACGGGGAAAATTATGATTCTCTTATGTGACGCAAGCGAAGTTGCGCGGGTCAGCTAGTACTTTATATTTTGTACACCTGCATCTCGCTTCACTGCTAACTTCTGACTTAAGAATAAGGCTATAAAATTACGAAGAAAGGGAATAGCTTTGCCTAAGCAAACAGTGCCTTCTGAAGTAAAGAGACGCTCGGTTATAGTGGGAACAAACCACTATGCGGTCACCCATCCTTGGGTTGACCGTGCCCATAGATCGTTTACCGATCAGTGAGCGCAACTGGCTATGAGCACTGTTGGTAGCAACGAAATATTATATTTAAGTAGGATTTATTAATATCGAAATACGTGTGGCGTCGCTAATATTAGTCGTTCGGTTCTTAGTTGTCATGGCTCGTAATACAATATGAGGAAGTACGTACCAAGGATATATTATTATTGTGTTATTTTAGATAGCAGATTGTTTACTCTGATAAGGCTGGGATTACAATGGGTAGATATAAAATGACTTACTTTTTTCATGTTTTTCTTCCTGTGTTGTTTCATTTGGATGATCGAAACTTTTATAATAAGGTCATTTGCAAGTATGCAAGCAGGTACAGGTAACTTCTTGAAAGTAATAATATAGTTTTAAAAATGTAGAATAAACCTGATCTATTGATTGAAATAGCAGTTTGGTTAAATATTTTTGATTTTTGGGTGGAGTGTAGCCCTTGCTCAGAAATTAATGACTCTCCTCCGATTTTGCATGTTTCTTAATACAACTTTTCGATATGAGTTCTAAGATAAAAATAGTTGAGTGCTTTTGTTCACATTATTATATCATAAACTTCAGAAACAACAGCCAAAAACTTGCAATCAGTTTCAAATATTATCTTCCAAAACCACAATTAAAATTATTTAAAACCCAAACACTTTTTCCAAAAAGTATGAACCCAGGTACAACCGAGATCATTAAAAATAAACAAAACAACAGCTTCAACATAAACTCGACCTAAAGCCTCTTTGTTTTTCCAACGCTATCTATACAAAGAGGTTATTATCTGGATCGGGTATCAAGTACGCCGCGACGTTGATGGAGGTGCTTCGGTTAGTTTATCTCGTTTTGACCGCGACCTTAAGCCATCACCTATTTCGTATAACTGAGTTTAATTGTAACTTTATCATTAATACAGTTTTTTTTGGTATCATTAATATAATGTAGTTTATTTATCAGTATGTATAGTGTATCTTCGGTATATGAAAAACAAAAACATTAGATCATTTCAATCAGTTAAATTTATAATTAGGTAAGCTACAGTTACAGTTAAGTCTTGAGGCTAATTAATTATTAAGTAAGTGACTATGCAGTGCATTGGTTTTTATTTATTGATTCGCGAATTAATCATTATTTCTAACCAGCAATGTACTGACATTGCTGGTTAAAAATAACGTAGTAGTTTGAAATAACGAACTAACGCAGTTCATAGTAGCTACCAAATGAACTAATACTATTTGTCAACTAATATTTAATACACAAAGAGCCCGCAGCTGGAATAGTACGTATAAAGAATTAAGCTTTAAAACGATTGATGATCAGAAAAAAGTCTTTTATATTTTATAGTTCTCCAGTTTTTTGAGTTCTTGTAAGGAAATAATTATACCATTTATTTCTGCAACTAACTGAAGTTCAAAAATAAATAAAGGCAAATACACTATATGTAAGCAAATAGCTCCCCGACGCAAATAATTGTACGAAGGCTAAAGTATACAAACCGCTAGGAAACAACAGGAAACAGGAAGGAAAAACTGCAACTAAAAAAAGGAAAATGTTGGTCAAGAGTATAAAATGTGTTTAAGGGAAAAAACATGGAAGGTAAACATGCTCGCCTACCATCAAGTTTTTAATTAATGAAAAACGTAGTGCTTGGAACATGATCGAATAAAATAAAATTGTTTTGTAAAAATATTTCTTTTACCATAACTGCCTCCTGGCACGGTGGTTAGGGTCCCCACTCCGCTATTGCGTTGGGAAATCGTGGACTCGATTCCCAAATATCATTACGTATTGCTAATAGATCCATCTTATATTAGTGCAGACTTTAAATTACAAATGTTTGTTCCCTGAGCTCAAAGTCATTTCATTTTCATACTCTATAATCCGTTTGGATATCAATCACGGGCTTTTTATCGAATTAATAAACATACTTTAAAACTATAAAATTATGTGGTACAGTTCAGCTTTAAAACAGCTTCGATTTTTTTTTCCGGAAGCCTTTTGTAACAAAAATGGTACTTACTTAAAATATAACATTCTCAACAACCTTATTAAGTCCCAACCTCAAGGTTGTATACGACTCAACGCCACAAGACTCCATTACCGTTACAACTTAATAAATAAGTAAATACTTATCTCAGGCATCGTACGTCTCATTGAAATAAGTGGTGTTCATTCAATATTCACAATCGCGCGGCGACATCGTTGTGAGACGCTTCAAATGTTCGAGTTTGTTTCACACCTCGGAAATTTCGCGAGTTCCGCCAACTTCTTGTTATGATATGCATTATGCTTCGTGGTTTTAATTTTAAATAATTTCCAAACAAATTTTGTGTTAAGAAATTGTCCTTTGTTTCGAGTCACAACACGCCAGCACTTTGTTTAAGGAGAAAAGTAGAGTCTAATATTACTTTTCGTAAATTAGATGTGTTTATATTTGGGAAGAAGGTGAAACGATAGAAACTTGAACATTGAAGCGTCTACTTTGCCATTACTTTACTTTTTACAACTCTTGTTATATTGAATTGCGAAAGTATGAACCTAAATCTATCTTACAATACGCATTCATTCAACATCTAGTCAAAATTACTAGTCTAACCGTATTTGCTAAGTTTTCACATTACATCTTTTCACATTTCATCTGAATAATAGCAATTTTTCCGTACCCGGCAAAAAGCAGTTGGGATTTCCAGGATCAGGAATACGAATCAAAGGATTGAAATGAAAACATGCTGCATTTTCAATATAAAACTGAAGTAATAATCATTTTACAAAAGCAATCACAAGGATGTAGATGCTTTGTATTGATACTGTATATGGAAAAAAGTTGGGGCTCAGGTTTTAGGACACGGTAAAGATTTTTTAAGTTATGTCCATGAAACATACTTCTAACAACCTCGAATTTTAGAGAGTTTTCGCAGTTCAAAGACTTTTAACTAATTTTGTTTGGAAAATTGCTTTTAGAAGACAAGTTCAAAAACCTTTTACCGGCTAATACAGAATAGTATTAATATTAAAATGATAAACTACAAAGTTAAGAACAACAGAACAATAATATTTTATCTTAATTGCAACAGTTTATTATGATAATGCAATGCTCCAACTAGGACCGTTTTTACAAACAATTACAACTTTTATTTCATTTTTCTCGAATGAAAGTTTTGCAGCGTACAAACCCTTGTTTTCTTTGGAAAATAAACTAGCACGAGTAAGATGAATTCCGGGCATTGTCGCTCTTGCGTCTGACCATTGCATTTACATAAATACTTCGTACTCCCTGGTGACCACATCACCTTGCATAGCAAAATTCAATTTACCAGAGAATGCAATACAAGAACGCGGGCAAAAATATTCTTGCAACTTTTATATTGCAACGCCATTCACTCTTTTGAGGAAGTAGCTTCTAAATTTATGTGCATTTTCACGGGAGCATATTACCATCTATTGCTTGGAAATTGTTCCCGTAAAGTTATTGACATACGTATTGAGAAGGTGGAAGGCTGTCAAATTTGTTGAACCCTTATAATAATGTTGCTCTGAGAATTTGCTTTTCCTTGAGCTGTATGAAAGCTGCAAAGAGCTTGCTTATAGCATTGTTGGAATGCGAGATATCCCACTAACATTATGAATGCGAAAGTTTTATGATGGAAGATTTACGTATCGGATTTTGTGAGTTTTTTATCGGAAGTCTTTTAACGCGGATGAAGTCAATTAGAAGCCAGTTAAGCGACGCCATATACAAACCGAGTTTTTAGTGCGATTTTGTACGACTTTCGGCTATCGACAACTGGCTAGCTATCTAGAAATTATGTTTGAAAATCTGGTCAGTGCCTCTAGCGTTCGCCGAAGGACTAATTTTTATAAAATTTTAAATGCCAAACCTACTAGTAGTAGATAATTGATAGAATCTCATCTGTTAAGTATATAAATCGGTATAAAAGTGACATGTTTTAGTATTCAGTAGTGGACATGACACATTAAGAACGAATGCTCGATCGCTCGAATAAACTTTCCGTTTTTCGTGAAGCACTCGTTTTAACAACGTTTAAACTGAGTCATTTAGAAACTCGTACATGCGTCGACCGTGAAAAGTTAGCTCAGTGAAAAACTAACTGCAATCAACTTTTAGCGGTGAATAGGGGTGTCGCTTCACTGTGATTTTCGTTCTAAAGCTCGCAGTTTTTGCGACTCGATTGATCCTTTTCCAGGTTTTAACTAACTTTTAAATTGACAATTTTTTATCGGTTTATATTTATTTTTTGTGGGAGTTTTTATATAAATCTAATTGCCTAGTTTTACGATTTACTGTATTCAAATTAGTTGAAGTACACTAACAGGCAAATAATATTTATTTAAGGACTAATATATAATATATATAATAAACTAAAAAGAAACACTACAATACATAGTTATTCATTAGGTAAAACAACAATTCAATTCTAAGTACTTCCCGATTAAAAAGTCTCGGTAGCTAAAATAATAAAAAAATTGTTTATTTATTTTCTAAAAATGCCATAATGGATGAAAATATTGGCAAATTGGAACCAAATAATGTCACTCTCCCACACCTATACTCTCCTCACAAAATAAAACGTAATAATTCTCCAAAACATAAAAATATAGGCTTACATTACCAGCCCTGTAGGCAAGTCTATCGCCCGTGCACTCTGCACTCATTAACAAGAACATTTGTAACTATTACAGACTTGTGATCTGACTACAACGTTTCTATTAGCCACATGTTATTCAGTCTTGTAGGCTGTTAATTTAAGGCTTTATAAAGCACATTTCGTTCTAATTAGGTTGTATTTGTATGAAAAAGTAGTGAATTCTTAGGATATTAGAATTTAATTCGATGTACTAATAATTTCGCAGATATTTTGAATAATATTATCATAGGTGCGAATCACAAACTAACAGTATTATAAATCTTGGAATTTTCTGGAAGTGTTGCTTTGGAATCATTCTTAGATTTTTACATGACTCAAGCTCCAAAGGCAATTTGGCATTTGGCGATTCACATATTATATTAAAAAATATTATATAATTCTTATTATTTACACGTAACTTTGTACTGTTATATGAAAAATTCTATTTTGTAAAGCTAACACACAATTTCGCTACTGCAAACGAGAGCTAAAATTTGGGGCATCTTGCACCGACACGTGCTGGCTCTAATGCATAGTAAATATTATATATTACTTACTAAAATGCTACTATATTTGAGCCACTATATTTAAAATTAGGAAGGTAGGGATTTGGTGAAAATGTTTGCTAGTAATGAAGATTTAAATAGTACAGTAAATTGACCATATATGGAAATAGCCTATCCAAATAGCACGTCTTAGTTCAATTCCAAAAATATGTATAGAAATAAACCATTATACATCACATTAGAACAAATTAAAAATATTATGTTATGAAAGCTAAGTCAAGCACATATCGGACTGGCTTCCAATGTTTTAGTTTTTAACTTCCAAAGCCGGTGGCAAAATTTATCATATTTTACGAGTATGTGCCGTAATTTTATCAAAATTCAGTAGTGAAAAAATCCATGTACACATCAAAATGGCGTATCACACCGTTATCCGCGACGTACGTAAACCTTCATTTCCTACAACACCTATATGAGAAATAAACATTTTTTCTTATACAGAAGCGTAGATGAGGGTAGGCCGGGGTAGACAGTGAAGTGGCATATTAAATTATGCGTAACGTCAGAGGTAAAGAGGGATAATCCTACAAAGTCGCGCTACTTTATTGGACACGAAACGTATTAAGCCGGCCGCTTTTTATCGCTATTTCTATAATAAGAGCCCCTTATAATTTGGGTATTAGTTTTTCAAGTAATTGGCGTGGGATGAAATAATTTGTTTAGACCAGATTGGATTTTTGGTAGTGGAAAAACTGGTTTACACAGTATACAATGGAAAATAACGAATATTTTAGATTTCAGTTTTGAGTTAGGGAATTCTCGGTAGCGGGGATTGGATTGGCTTGTTCACTTTTATACAAAATGTTGATGTATTAACTCACCTAGCAACTACTGGGAATGGTTTTGGTGTTACAAATATTTGCCAATCAAATCTAAAAGCATTTAGCGTAAATTGATAAATAATTGATTACATTTCAGTGGCCTTGGGGAAAAATAGTTTCGTTAACTCTTGTAGAATTTCTCTCAAATTAAAAAAAAATAGTTTTGGACGACTATTTCAAGCATCTTTATTACTTGGCCAAGCATAGAACCACCGTCAAGTATTTGCCATTTATCATTATAACTAGGCACATGAGAAGTTCCCAATTTCCATGATACGAAGATTAGGTACTATTAGGTATATCAACCAAAACTTAGAAACAAAGGAAACCTTCTGACTGGATTTTTTTAATCCCAATTATTATAATTTTTAGTCAAAGTCAGATTTACTTGAATTCAAAATATCCTTTATTTCGTAAACTTAGTACAAATTATTTAAAATTGTAAAGTTATCATTGTATCGTTCTTCAAATCCCCTTCAATGAACATTATCTCGTACTGCCTTAAAGCTTCATAACGACAATTATCTAATAAAGACATGACAAAAAGCCATAATATTCTTCAAAATTACACACGTAATTCTTAGAAAAAATCCATTATAATATTTACGATTTCCTTACGATCTGAATAATGGGTTTAACGAGAGGGGAACGTTATATTCACAATAAGGTTTTGTCAAAGCTGTTTTATGAATGTTCGTGGTAAATATAGATTGCGTTAAATATTATTTTTTGAAGTTATTGGCATAAGATTTAGGAATTTTTTTTTTTAAGTTAAGGTTTATTTTTTTTAAATAATCATATGGATTTTTGTTTACAACATTGTTTGTAAGTCCAAAAAGACAACATTTGTCATTCATGAACAGTAATAATATTCAATTTACCAAAATCCGGATTGATAAAAATATTATGATATGTTTCTAGTACTCTCTAGTAACAAACTAAAATGCTGAAAATACCGTTTAGCAGAAAAATATACGTAAGTACATAAAATCACGCATTTATCCCATGGGCTCGGCAGATACCAAAAGCCGCCTGTTACGATCTGTACAAACTTATTTCACTTCATTCACATCCACACATACACACACATCTGTATGACATCTTGTCATACAGAATCGCTGTATCCGTGATTTTTTGAGCAACTATAAGTAGCTAACTCAATAATAATATACTTTAGGCCAAAATAAAACTGTATCTATTCCACATTTTATTGTTTAATTACGACTATCTAACAAAGCTTTTACACAATTACAGTTACTATGTTGATGACGTCATTAGCCTGTTAGTGACGTCATAAAAGCATTTAATTATTATTAGGCTACTAAGTCATAATTAATGTTAATATAATACAGATCTCCATTTGTGGGTAATTGGTAGGAATTATGAGTTACGATTTGGATAGATTATCCCGACTTTCCTTGTATGCACAGTCACAATATTTTATGAACTTTTAAATACATATATTTAGATAAAGACTAGACTTTAGAATAGGAACAGTCACAAACCACTTCTTCTCAGACAGCAAATGAAAAGCGTCTTTCAGGAAATTACAACCTATAATATTTTATTCAATGTATTCGAAGCAGTGAAAGAGATTTTTAAGACGTGACTATTTCAAACTTAGTCATATTGTATTTTTGTTGCAATACTTTCAAAAAATATTGCAACAAAAAACTAACTTTAAATGCGTTGTTTTGAAACTGTCAAAATTTCACGTGGTCAATAACATTAGGCATCAATATTATCTTATTTGTTTTTACTATTTCTTTAATCTTTGCCCACGCCCAAGCGAGGAAACCAAAATTATTATTAAAAAACATTTTATCGATAGCATAAATAAACACAACCTTCATGATCCTTACCAACTCATTGTGCTTCATTTAGTGTTTGTATCATCACAAGCATTTACCACTAAGCTTCGACGCCTCGTGGAACAAAACACGTGTCAAAATAATACTCAGCTATTTATTGCAAATTGTTAAATCCCAAAGGTCAGTGTACTAACTGAAACGCGCCTGAAACCGCATATGAGTTTAGTTTGTTTCAATTTCAATCATGTTGAATGTGGTTTAGTAATTTTGACTTCAAACTGTAGTGACGTAGGTTGTTATTGTTAGAAGTAGTAGATTACTATTAACGTAAGTGTAGAGTTTTGATACTAGTTGCAATATTTACCAGTTATTGTTATTAAATGCATGTAAAGAGCACCGCACTTGGCCATCACGGTGGACTTAAGGCCTAACACTTCCCTATTTCGAGCAGAGACCCTAATCAAGGGGTGGGACAGTCGTGGGTTAAATTTTCTTTTAGTAGTTTAAAGATTTATTATCTTTCAAAAAGGCATGATTTAAAAAAAAACAACTGCTGTTACGCTCGCTCGTATCTTTCTTATTCATGTGTGAAGACGAAAACCTCAAATAAATCTAAAAATACTGACTTTTAGCATCAAACCGATCACCAAACTTTGAATACATACGTCCCATAAATACGGTATTCTCAACATCTGTTTATACGGCCCCCTATAAATTCAAACGGCGTACGATATTTCTCGGATTCCGCGGCACATCAATCTATGCCAAGTAGTTATGTCAAGACGCCGGTGCCACTGTAATTTATAGTTCAATTTCTCAACTTAGATGACCACTTCAAACTGTTATTCGCTAATTGTCAGCCGTAATCGAAATTCGAGCGTATTAAACACCAGAATAGTACTCAAAAACGATTTTCTGTTAATTCCCTTTTCAGTTTCAAGGACCCTCTGGTCGAGGACTCGTAATTCAGTAATGTTTAAGACGAATTCCTTTGTCGTGTTGTATTGATCTTTTAGTTAGAAAGTTAGAATTAAATTGTAGTAATTTTGAATACCAGGAACCGGTATAGTTATGAAATAATTGTGGCTAAATACTATTATTAAAAATGGTATTTTAATTATCATTTTGCTTTCAGAGATTATAAGGTTTCAAAAATTTACGCAACAGGCATACTTATTTTTTATGTAACATATTATATGTTACATAAAAAATATTTGTTGTTCTATTTGCCAAGCATTTTTTGCTAACTTTAAGTGCTTGGTTGGCTTGGTCCCTGTTACATGAAACTAACATTGCAAAATGCAAAATTCTGATGTATTTTATAAACCTCTACACCTTCAAGTATAATACGTGAAATGTTATTCAACACTGAGTTTGAAACCTTATGAATAATGTTCAAGTAAATCGTCTGATGAACTATTAAATATGCGATAAGTTATTTGATGATGAAATCACGTTCATTGATCAACAACTCAACTCATTGAATATGTTTGAGAATTTCTTACTCCAAGTTTGTAAAGTCAATGTTTGCATGTTCTGAAATATGTGAGAAGTAAGAAAATGTATGTTTTGCGAGAATATAATGTTAATAGTAAGTTATACGATATATATTAGAAGTAATTTTAAACATTACAATATTTAAACATTATATCTTTTGAAAAAATTATGTAATTTTTTCAGTTGCATAAAAATACTATGCAATTCTAGCTTAAGCACTATTTTGATGCTCGGAAACTTAATGCTCGGATAAAAAAGTGTAGACCAAAAAGTTATTGTTTTTATATTCCAGACTCTATTTTCACATAATATACTTTGTAATTAATAACTATAAATAAAACTAATCATTATCTTCTATATTTTTTTCATTTATTTTTCGTTATTCTTCGTCTTATCAAAACAAAAATACCTCTGTGGTGCCGTTTCGTGTGTTTATTAGAAAAACATTACTATAAATGTTTTTAAACTCTCGCGATTAGTACACATAATATTATAATGCAACGGGTCTTATACGCGATTGAAAATTTAAAGGTTAGGATACCTTATTTAACGACCGTGGTCACGAGAGTCAGCTCGTGACCACGGTCGTTGTAATGCGATCGAAACGTCGGGCAGCAAATAAGGTATCCTAACCTTTAAAAATTTTCAATCGCGTATAAGACCCGTTGCATTATAATATTAAACATTACTATAATTCAAGCTCCTTAGTACAGTCTGCTACAAATAAAATACACTCTTTCCACTAAGTCCAAAGTATAATCACCTAAACGGTTACATAATACGTATCCGCTGAGTTACGCCCGACGAGGGTCATTTAAAAAACATTAAATTTGCAATTAAGTTGGCAAATTAGGCAAAAACGCAATTCCCTTTATTTCCCTTTTACTTTTTACAAAGTTTAGTATTGTAGCGCCTTAAGGTTTAATGTTGCTTGGGGAAAGACACTGCAGTATCGGTTGCTGTGTTTACGTTTTTGAATCACTAAAATTTTGAAAATAAAACCTCATGATTATCATGATAAATGAATAAAATAACATAATTCCAATGTTGCAGACAACAAATCCAAAAAAAAATCGTGCTATCCCACTACTATATGTAAGGGTCTTCTTCCGCAATGAAGGAGAGACAAGACGTTGAATCTACCACACTGATCATCAACAAAATCCAATCAACTAATATTTTTTCAATAAAGTTCTATTTATAGAACCTTGGAAAAAGTATTAATAAGATTGACACTCGAATCTTCAAATATTTTCATGAAAAGGCCATAATCCTTTACGGTATAACAAGCAAAGTCCTACAAACAAACTTGAAAGTTCTAACTGATGCTCTTGCTAAGGAAAATTCACCAAGTCCTAGGCTAGTTGGGGACCAGAAAGTCATTACGGTAGCCCTGTCAGTGGTAGAGTTAGTCATAACTCAAAGACTTGAAACTCGGTCAACAGGATCGGCCGAAACTTCACCAAGTAGCCCCAGACTTTGCTATTGTTTGAGGTCACTGTTATTGTAGAAACGGAAACTGTTGTGTTGAAAAAAGTGTATAAGTAACTGCTATCTTTTCTAATATTATAAATGCAAAAGTTAGAATATCTGTATGAATGTTAGTTAGGTATTCAATCACGCCAAAACTACTGAAAGGATTTTAATAATATTTAAAATAAGGTACACAGGGGCGTATTTTTTATTTTAGAAATTACCGTTGGAACTAATGAACGGTTCCAGAAAGCCTGAATATAACGTTGGATTTAAAGCTTAATTTACATCATTTAGTTGTATAGCATGCATTAAAAACGCAACTTAAAACTAGTCGCCTAATTCAAGTACAACAAAGTTTTATGCGCAGTTGTGTTGAAAAATGCAAAACATGAACTCAGTAAACAGTGTTTAGTTAACACATTATTGCTCCCAAGTTGTCCAGGCGTTCAGTACAAAGTAATTACATGAAAAAACTGCAATAAAACACTTTAGAGCGTTTAAAAATACCGAAACACAAAGTTAAAACATTAGATACTTAACAACATAACTCATATATCGCCAGTATAGGCATTGTATCATTTTTTATTGATTTAAGTTGTGGTTTTTCGTCTACCTCCTTTCTAATATTAATAATTCGAATAACATTTTAGATTTTATCCGAACTAGAAATCAATTCAGAACCTCGCTAAAATCACTTTTTAGACTCAATCCATTAATTATAAATTAATACGCTTAGTATTTTACACAAGACAAGAACTAAACCTTGTAGCTCTTAGCGACAAATCTTCGTAAGGCAGTTAACATAAGCATGTGGGTATTTTATTATAAAACAGCGCACCCAAAAATGTCAACAAGAAACTTTTGATTAAAACTTTGAGCACCCTCAAAAGTTGAATGGGAAAATTTCATACGAAGTTAACGTACTTGCTTAACTCGTATTCATAACCCGTACTTGTTATACCGGCGTGCGTGAGCATGCGTCGGCATGCGTATGGTGAACGTAACGAGAAAACTGCTTAAGAAAGTTAGTGTTGAAGGAGAAATAAATCTTGTTAGAAAATTCCTTTAGATATCCCGCATGAGATTTTAAATTGTAATACTACTAATACCGAATAAATTTAGTTCATAGTATTTTACAGAGTGCCGTTTAAATACTGATTTTTCCCTTGTTACATGCATTCTGTAGCAACATGTCATGAACAAACTATTTCTAGGTAAGGGTTTCACATTATCTATAAATATTATAACCAGTTCGTGTTTTACGCACTTTTACCAAGTTTCTAGATTCTCAAAACACGTGTTTCTTTCCATCACGCGTAAAATTGAAAACGGTTTGAAATACCAATATTATGATTAAACCCACTCGTTTACTTTTCTAGTTGGTTTCCGAAAACGAGGGCTTTCCTTAGGGAGAACCTGCCTAAAGTTTTAGAATTGGAAAAATACTTGATACGGAGAATTGGTTTATAGTGTCATATATCGTTTACGTTTTTCCTGTTCGCTTGTTTTCCTTTGAGGGCAAGTAAAATGTTTAGGAGTGCGTGAGATAACACTTGAGTTTCAGTACCAATTCCGTGGTATAAAACGTTACGAAGGTAGAAATCTTTCGTTGTTCTGCTTTAATAATCGTAACGTATTTCTTTTATTGTCTGTTGTTTTCTTAGAAAATATATAAGAACTTTACTGCTAATAATAAAGTACTACACTACCAATTACATAATTAAAAGTGTCGCGTTTAAGTACTGTATTTTACCGTAGCACCTTTTCAAAACGACTACTAACGCCATCTCTTGCGAGGTTGCAGAATTAAATTCGTACGCTTTGAATAGGGACATTGAATTTGATTCCTATTTTGGAACTGAAAACATAAACAACTTACGTCAATGTTTGAAGTAATGGATTAATCATAATTAAGCTACTTATCAGATTATATCAGATCAAAAATATATTTTATTAACTCAGGTGCGTAGTACTCGTAACCAGCGGTCTTGTATGACAAGATGTATGAAAGTAAAAAAAGTAAGAGAAGTTCGCAAGGATCCGTACCAAGTGGCGTTCTTTGGACTCCTATGAGAACACAGCGTGATTTTGTGTATGTATGGATGAATTCATTAATGTATTTGGAAAATAAGATGTAGCAGCAAATAAAAATATTTAATAATGCGGCAAGGTGTTGCCAACATGAATTTAGTCTCTATCGCCACATAAAAGCAACAATTTCCTCACCTGCTAAGAAGCTAACAGCAATTACTTCGTGAATAACATTACAGCTCCCATTAATTAAAGCTGATAATTAATTACTCGGTAATTACAATAATCAACTAAAACACTTAAGCTCAATTGTAATTAATAGAATCAGATCTGTTTAAGCGGCGAATAATTTAACCTACTGTAGGAGAACTCGTTGATCTTCCACGTTTCAATTTGGTAAGGATTACTATAGAGCAACCAAAATACAATGACACACAAAGTACGAATAACGCTCTCGTCTTTACCTCTACGGAAAATATTTCCATGATTTACCGAAAATTGCCTGAGATTTAACCGCTAAACAATTATTTTATGATCACTATTCTTTGCGAAGATCTGCGGGCTTATTACGTAACTCAGCTGACAGCTAGTATACGTCAAATCTATGGTCACTATTCAGTACACTGCTGCTTTGACGTGACGTATTAATCACTTTAATTGAAGGAAGAAAACAATGGACAGCATAGTGGCTTTCAAATAGTTGTCAAATGAGATACGTGATAGCCCCTCTGAACTAGATAGCCTTCTTTAAGTTTAGATAACTCGGTAGTCATCACCCTAACCGTTGCGCTAATCAATAACCCCAACTCTTATATTTGGTTTCATTATTTAATCACTGTTTGTCATAATAAAATTATTTTAAATCAATTACAATGTAATTTCGAAAGAAAAGTAGAAGGAAAATACGAATTTTAAGTATGTACACATAAGGAATCGTGAATGCCGATTTTCCATAAACCGTTTTAACAGCTTGACAATTGGTGAGAGATCTAAATACATTGGTTGTTAGTCTCAATGCGTTTCTAACTGAATCTATTTTGGCAACAAATTCTAAGATGAGAGCAAAGGAATCCATATAATGCCGGATAAGTATGTGATTTAAGAGTTAGATGCTTCACAGCTACATTTATGGATACAGGTAAACTGTTTTAGAAGCAATTGATATTAGTACTTTTGCTATTAACTTTGACATTAAGAAACGATTGTCTTGGTAATATGCAGAATCAATCTTTTAACGTTTGACTTTTAATTGTTGGTAGTTATAGCTATAGATTCAACTTTCAAACATAAAATTGTATTAGCTAAATAAATCAAGATAAGCATAAATATATAAAAAGCACTTTACCTGTACTAAACTACCAGTTTTTACTAAAATAACATTAAATTAGCGGCATACAAGCCTTAAAATGGTCGCAAACATGAACACAGCACGAGTAAATGTTCCACAACATTAATAAAGGCGGATTTGTACCAGTATCCGTGGAATGGGATGTTCCAAGTAATTTATGTTTATTAAGTACGTTTTCGATTTAGACCTATTTTCCTTACAATTTCCAACAAGTTAGGTTCGTAGAAATAAGTGTTTGAACAAAAAATTGTGTAATGTGAATAGTGAGGCTTCAAAAGGCGTGTAATGCTAAAAAGATAGGTAAGTTACATCCATTTGATCTTAGTGCTATCCAATAATATGACGTAACAACCGAATAACATAGATGAATCCAAAAGTGTGACAAAAAAATTGGTCAATGGTTTTGATCAAAAGAAAGTTTCCGGATATTCAATTGAACTGAATGTATCTACTCTCTCTGACGAAAGCGTTCTCTCAGTAACTTGACTGCAAAACTCCAATAATTATTTCACACCAACAAGAAACGAAGAACGACTTGCATAATCTAATTGTAACAAATAATAAAGATACGTCACTGGGTTAATCGGATAGAAAAGTTTCGATTCGTTAATAAAACCATATCGTCGGCGCCTGGCATTCCCATCTTTCGGCATTTATCCTTTATTATTATAAAATTGGGAGCCGTTCAAAAGTTTTCTAATAACTTACCCGGTCCCTCGTTTAAATTTCAGGTAGGTAAAGGACCAGATCTCAATCAAACTTGGTCGCTTGAAGCGCAAACTTTGCCAAACACCACTGTAACTTATGCAAAAACGTGCCGTCGTTCGATGGATGCTTAATTGTGTGTGACTAATATTTTGTGCAGTTTTAGTTGCTGATGAAAACGTTTTTATAGAGATGAATCTATTCAGCTACTCTAGCAATAAAATTTATTTGAATTGAATAGAAAAAATAGGTGAACACTTTAACCTCAATATTATTTTACACTTTTGATTGTTGTATTTTCGTATTCAAAAGTATTTATAGCCGTAACGATGCCTTGTTAAACAAACACATAATTACGTTAAATATGTATAAAGATACATAATCTCGGGATCATACAAATGTAAAATTATTTGTCATACAAGCATTTCAGATTCTGGGAACGAAATAACAAATGGCATCTCGTAAAATTATGAGGTAACCCTATTGTAGGCTTTCGTATTTTATTGAATGAAAAAATATGTACGATTTGTCTGACGCATTCAAATGTACTTGTACGTAACTGGGATGGGGACAATGACCTCTGACATATTGTAGCGGGATTTGGGTCTATTTTCGTAAATGTGATATGCTTTTAATAGAACTCTTTTGTCCCCGAACAATATTTCTTTGGGCATTTATTTATGCTTTCCAGGTTTTATTGGTATTATGATCTATTAGCTCAAAATTCAAATATTGGTTGCTATCCCATGCAAAACTAGAGAGAAAACTAACTCCTTTACACATACATACATAAAACCATGCCTTTTTTTCCATAGGGGCAATCAGAGACCAAAAAACACTGCGTGGCACGATTCTCAAAAACTTGCCTTGGCTGATCCACACCCATAGATCTCTTCGTACAGAACTGAAGGTTACAAGTATTACTCACCTGACATTTTTGCAAGACATCGCCGATATGATAATGTGTAGGTCTTTATGGATTATTAATTATTTTAAGGCTATAAATCACAGCTTTACTTAAACTAGTAGCTATCATCCGTAACATCTACTTGATGCTTTTCCCAACGTGTTTTGATAGTATAAAAAAGTATTTTCAACAAAATCTACCATCTCAGCCAGCACTTAGTACTTATTCCGTTGAATAACCGCTCTTTTAACCATGCATCTTACTTGGAACTTCATAAATCCTTTCCGAAGCTGTCCGCAAATTGACCTTCCTCTTGCCAAACATTATAGCAAGTTCAATATTCTGAATGTGTTGTACGTTACCAAGTTATATCCCTACGGATAACACTTATCTTTAAGTTAACCGCTCGCGTTTGCTACTGATTGTACAGCCAAGTTTCACAGTTACAGACTTGCGAGATTGATACAGATTGTTTGTGTTATTATTGAGTTTAGCTTGAGTGGTTTTGATTGAGGAAAATTTTTGATGAAATTTAAAAAATATGCTCTTATTTTGATGAGGTTTCACGTTTCCTATTATTTTGATGATCGTAGCGATTAATTTCTTGTACAATCATTGAAAAAAGCGACAAAATATATATTTGGCCATTCATTTAATTAATAGTACCTACTACTGAGCAATCAGTCATTTATATAAATATCTAACATATATTCATGCAGTCAATCCCGGTTAATAATATTAGAAGTCGATTTCAAGGAACCTTAGAGACTGAAAATGATAGACATAATTAATATACTCAAAAGTGCAACCATCCTTGGAATCTTTTTAATCTCCAATTCACTAACCCACAAGCCTTTGTTTACCCTTTAATTTGAGATACACCTAAACCTACACATACACTGAGATATTCTTAAAAAGCTTACATTCTCGGACTCCATCGGACCGTTGAAGGGCCCAAATTGCGTAATAAATACTTATTTATTCTTAGCAACCCTTCCCTCGGTAAACTTTTACGAGTCGACCAGATAATCAATTGATACACTTTATATTTTAACGCTTTCAACGTTTATGGGACGTTCACTGAAAGTACTGTGTAATCAAAATATTTGGAGGAGTTTATGCGAGGCTATCATTTTTGAATGACTGTCAATGTTCTGTGTGATTTTGTTTACTGTGCGATGTTATATATTATATTTTGAGGCTACCAATTACAATATTTAAGCAACGGAGGCAGTCAGCTCAAATACCACAAAGTAACAACCTCAGCACAGAATAAATGGTTGTTTACTTTTTTTGTAGCATCACATTTGTCATTTACTAAGGTTCTAAACTCAGATTGCAATTATTATTATTTCTTTCCTATCTAGAAATCAATTAAAAAGAAAATTAGCAACTTCTTGCAATGTTGTTTACAGACAGTATTTTGTTACTTATCTCACGTAAAATTGCTAAATAAATAGTATAATACAAGTAATAGTACCACCACAAACGTCCAATGTTTCATCACAAGCCTAACATGTCCGACCGTGTCCGGGCTAACCGCGAAACCGACGCGTGTGATGAGCACAAACCTAATTCAAATGTACTAATCGAAATACGTGTTTATTAAATATATTGATTTAGTACATAATTAATTATGTGTATATAATGTTGGTTTGTGTTATGTATAATAACATTACTTAGATCCTTAGATTTTCTATGTATTGTGTGCCTAAATATGTAATTAGAAACTCGTAATGTCCCACTATTGGGTTAGGAGCTCCTCCCAGAATGATGAGGATTAAGTCTTAACAGTACCGACAGACTGACGTCATGAGAAAAGCCAATGATTTGAATATGTAATTTCATTGTAAAAGAAATACGGCTAAAGACGTCTAAGTTATTATTCTAGTCATAAAACATTGAATATTTCTCTCCAATGGAAATCACGTTTCAAGTAACACGTTTAGCGGTTTGCTTGAATTTCTCTACAATCAGTAGTAGCAGGGAATGAGTAGGTTCATCAGATACAAAAACATCTATCCTTACACGTGCTAGGATAAAATCATCTGAAATATGTGTATCGATATGACAGTTGAGAAAGACATGAACGTTTTTAAACTCTCGCGACTAGTACACATAATATTATAATGCAACGGGTCTTATAATAATCGTATAATAATGTTTAAGACCCGTTGCATTATAATATTATAAAGACATGAAGTTTTAGATATATCTAATTTTAAAACTGTTGCGTTGTTCAACCAATAAACAATTTGACGACACGGGTTTCACATCCAGTCAGCTTGCAACCATGATATAATAACACAAGTACCTAACCTAAAAACAAAAATCAAGACAGATAACTTCCACATATTTATCGCCGCATAATTAACAAATTACTCATTAAGGTACCAGACACAAATTACCTTGTGTTTGGTCTGACTTAAATAACGTTCAAGTTAAGCCGTTGACTAACTAGTGTAGGGTTACACCGTACGGCTTTTGGTCAGTTCAATCAAAATGTTCATCAACAAGAACAATGACAATATACCGTTATACGACGTAGTTAAGCTCTGTTTAGAAGGACGATTAATAAACTATGTTGCCTATCATTTACCTATCAGTAGATAAAGAATGTAGTATATTGAATAGTTCAAAAAATCACATATGTATTATAAATTTAAGTCCTCCCGCCACGTATGTCTGTTTGTTCGCATATACTAAAAATCTGCGGAACGATTTTTATTTAATTTTCACCAATAGCTACAGTAATTTTCGAGGAAGATTTAAGTGCCTTTTTTGTAGTGCCATTCTGAAGATCAAACAGTATCAGTAAAATTGTTTGAGACTCTGAGACGACAATACATGAATTAGTTAAAGAAAAGTAATATAAAATCTGACTTAAAGATTTGACCTAGAATAAAATTAGAGCACGCTGACTGTTATAGCTAAAAATACACAAAACAAAGACCAATTATTATGACAGACACTGCACAATAAACTTAACTCTATTGAATAAAGTTAATTCAATCCACGGCGAAGACAAACAAAGGCTTTATTATACGCCTTATAAATCATTCTCCTTTCATTCTCTGAGATTCAATAAAATCTCATAATCAAATTAATAAACGTCAAACGTAAAACCGTTTTGTTATGATACTGCAGTTGTTTTGAAGGATTTCATTGAGGGACTCGATTGATAGGGTTTCGTTACCTTAGTAGGTGTTTACGACTTGTACGTATACCTATATCATACATGCTATAGTTCTATACTATATATAGATTATAGCATCTTAGAATCTCCCTTCTACTAATGAATGATGCTTGGAATAATAATAATGTTCAACTAAGTTAAGATCGATAATTAAGATTTAATCGGTATTTGTTTCGTATAAAATTTTCCCACGATGTAATACTTACAACGTAAAGTTACAATGTTTTTGAGATAGTAGTCTCCGAGAGCTTAAAAATTATGCAAAATTAAACAGTGATAGCGTCCCATTCCGACTGGGTTAGCGTTTTTAGACTGACCGTAAGTTTTAATAGGTATAAGCTTGTTTTTATATCGAGCTATAAAGTTACTTATCAATATATCTCATACTACTGCTACAAGTATTTACACGCATCACTGTTCTACGTCGTAGCGCCGTCGTAGGCACTTACCCTACGTCGTAGGCCTAGTCTAGCTACGAACGTATGTGATTGATGTGTTACTTTAATAGAACTGTGTCCGGTCATAACTGTCGCGGAAATAGAGGAAATGGATGCGAATATATTACTTGCGAGCTAGAAAAATAGTAGTTTTTTGATGCAATAGGAATACGCAAATTATTTGCTCCTTTATTCTATAAGAAAATCTCAATTATCTACCTTCTGTGTCAACAGAAGGTAGATAACGTAAGTACCTGTCAAGGTACTTACACAAATAATTTATATCCAATTTACAATAAAAACTGTCTTGCTTTGCTTATAATTTTGGAACGATTACGTATGCCAAAGAAAACCGGGAGAGTAATTAAGTCTTTCGTTCGTTGTCATTACTGATACACAGCAATGTTGCATGCAGTTAAACTATCACGCTTCCCGGATTAGTAAACATTTTCCCTTGAAGCAACAGCAAAAGCGCAAATAGCAAGGAATAGAGCCAAATATCGTAGTGTGTACGGTTTAATTACCGAAGGTATACGGTATACATCGTAAACGATTGGTGGAATCCGCGCCCAATTAACTGGACCACGCACTGGGTTGAATAAACTCGACGGTTGGCGGTTGGAACGCTAGAATACTACTCCAAAAGATATCAGAACCAAACCATACTTGAACTTAGTGATTCTTCAAGTTTAAAAATCTCCGGGACTGATACTGATCTTAAGTCACCCACTTAACAATTATAGACTCACGACAACTATATTATGAATATGGGTTGCAAACCCATCGTACCTGATAGTGAGTGGCCCAAGGTGGTTAATTTGACAACTAAGCCAATATTTCAGTTGTAGTCTTATGTTAGTCTAGTAGTATAAATATAAGTCCTTCTGTATTTATTAGAAGACTTTATAAAACAAGTGCTTGCTTTGTTTTATTTATTTATTGTGAACATTGGACTACAACTAAAAACTAAAAATTAAAAACACAGGACAACAACCGCAGCGTTTTAAACAGCCAGTGCGTACAACCCACAGTAGGAACAATCTAAGTAACCTACGTAGTGAACTGGTGAAAACGTCTGCCACGATGCGGAATCCGCCCAATGATTGATGCTCTGCGCTTTAATTAATCTTGCTCAAGTCGGCCAGCAAGCCTTGATTACGCAGCTACTCAGAATATTTGTCGTTAAAAGCCTAGGAGTAAAGGCTCCGCTAGAAGTTTGAGATCGTAAGTTTTTTGAGTATTTATTGACAACAAACTTAGAGATGATTGAGACCTAAACCATTCTTCAAAAAAGAACCAAGAAGATTTTTAGAACTATATTTTTTCTTCGCTATTTCATCCTTTTAAAACTACTGCTACTATTTTAAAAACTCTGTGCTTGTTAAATAATTGACTTTTCATAGCTAAAATTTAAACGGTTTTATACAAGGTGTTATGCAAGAATCATGTTAGGTTTTGCATTCGATTTCCTTTATAATCGGCGAGAAAAGTCTTAAACTTCAATTGGTATTCGAAAAGGTACAGAGCTACATAGCTAAACGAGATTCCATGACACGGTACTAAAGTACAGCAATACAAATAGCAATAAAGAACCTGGCGAAAAAATATTGGCAATAAACTAAGCATAGCAACCAAATATGCTCGGAAGTCCCTCCGGTCTTTAACCCTAACTGCTAAGGTCACATTACAAGGAAATCACTGAACATGTTCATTAACCCTAAACACGTGTAACCCAAAACTTTGTTCACCAACTTTAAATAATAGCCCACAAATAATTGTTAAACTATAGCTATCAAACAGAAATGTATGGAATAAAACAGGTTTTTAGCCCAATTTGGAGATTTCCTCGAAGGACTAATCTGAAATTTATTAATACATACACAATGTATTTTCCGCAAATTACGAAAACTTTTTCAATTTAATCTTACGTAGCGAGAAATACTATATATACAAGGATTATATTATTCTAGTTACTAGTACTAATCTTCAGTGGCTATTTTTATTTGTGAATCACACAATACCAAAAATGTTAGTAATCCCTCCGTTCTCTTCAGCTCATTCACTAAAGAAATTTGTCGATAGTTAACAAACCTATCCATCGTTCGATAGGTCATTGTTGTCCTCACTATTGAAACACCAGTTTTACAATTCATACATATATCATTAATGAATAGATTCATACATACTAACACGTCTGTTATAGCCGAAGGTGTAAGCTGAGGTGTATGAAATACACTCGTGTTTCGCCATTAACACTGTAACTCTCATGTAATAGAGGGCAATTTTATTGCCATATATCAGGCATATTACCAAATGTTCATAATTAACATATCAGGGAATTATATTTTACCAGTACACGTTTCACAAGTAACTTATAACATTTCGCAATGCAACCTAACAAACAGGTAAGTAAACCCAAAAATAAGGAAATGTTATATTGTTAACACCTTGTTAAACCCGGTTAACACAACTCTAAAGTTTGCATAATCAACACTGTTTCAATTTCAATAACCGCCCACATGTACCCTAATTCATAAAAGCGTTGGTAGACGGGCAACTTTTAGTGGCAACGTGTGGCAAATAAAACTTGTTCGGTAATGCTCATTGCTGCATTTTGAAAGATGCAGCTTTTCAATGAGCGGACAATCTTTTGTATTCCAATATGTTAGCCAAGTATTGGGAAAAAGTAATTCTCGCAGGAACTGTAGATAATTAATAACCCACATAATCCCAAACACGTAGATTTTCATGGTAACAGTTGCATTACATACTAACAAGCTTCTGCTGTCTACTAATTAGAATGCATATAATCATAAAAACCTTTGCATTCAAGCAAAATTAAGTAAGAGAATTAAGTAGGAGGAGGAAAGAGGAGATTTAGTATGAGATTAGACTAAAACAAATATAGAACAAAATATATATCCGACGACTTAAAGTTGTGACAGTGTTGCCCGTCTACTCATTATATAGCAGCCTATGTCTACACAGTGATAATTAACAAGCAAACTTTGACCACTAAGCAGTATCACAATGGCCACGTAAAATGGAACCTTGTAGGCAAAGTTCGTACTAGTCTTTCTATTACCTGACACATTAATTACGTGATAGAGCATGTTTAGTTTACGCTGCCGTGTACTGGAACAGAATAAGAGAGGGGCAACTTTCTAATATTATCGACTATCGACCATCGGTTGGCTATCGACAAATTATGTATGAAAACCCGATCAGCGCCTCCTGCGGGTGCTGTAAGAACTATTTATTAAGAACATCTTCATCAGCAAACTCTCGGTACACGATAGTGCTGACTGCAAAACAACGGGCAAAAATAAACTCATTTGGTTATCTACTTTCGGCAAACGCTATTTAAAAACTATTTTTTTATTTATTACTGAAAGTGGCATTTTCTAATTTACACAACATAATATTTTCAATGATAACTCGAACTTACAAACGTGACTGGTATATGGCAATTGGTTTGTCCCCTACCACATGGCGATAACATTGTAAATTACTAAACGCGGGTTTAAATATAACCGCGTTTCACCTCTGCCTAAATCTTTTTTATAACAGACGTGTAAATTGAATTTTATTAACAGTTAGTACAAAAATTGATAAATTATTTTCGTTAAATATCTTAATAATGTAACGTAAGCTAGCAGTATCTTCACGCTTTAATTCCTACATTACGACAGGACACTTACATTTTATATCTTTCAACGACCTGAAAATTGTGGCTAAAACTTCCAACGTATTTTTTAATTAATTACCTACTTCAACTAAGTTCCAGACAAGAATTTAAAGACGCCTTTTTACTAACGACGAAATTTTCTATTTCCAAGTTTAATTTTAAGTTAGTTTTTATAAGATTAGGTTTTTAAGAAAGCCCTTTTTTGACATTTGATATTTTAAGGAAAAGTTGTTTTAAAATAAATCTTTTGAGAGGTAAATTTTCCAATAAAGTAGTGAAACCAATTGTGCTTGTGTTTAAATTTACTGATATGATCATAATATTTGTACAAATATCTATAATTAGCTTTAGCCTGCAATTTATTTATAACTACGAGTATCTGTGTGCCAAAGGACTATGGGTGGAATCGTCCCCACCCATCAACAAAAATGAAATGTAGCTCAATTGATATATCTTGGCAAGACGATATTTTTATACTATGGCGACATTGCCCAAATGCATGGGGTTCTCATAGTATCTTCGGTTTAAACAAATATCTCGTTAACGTATTATTGACGACTAATTCCAAAATACATGCTCATTTATTTATTAATTAGTGCACAGCGGCGGACGCCGCATGCACATAAAGATAGCTGGGTACAAAATAACCCCCTCCCCCCGCTCTCCAACCCACGATTTTAGATCTGATCAGATTTTAATCTGCCAGCGCATCTGTTAGACAGCATTATAATTGACGAGTAAAAATAATTATTGAAATATGAAATCAATAACATGTATTAACCATATAATGGAAATACACACACATATGAGTGCCTCTGTGGCGCGGTCGGTAGTATATGCGACTGCGGTGCGAGAGGTCTCGGGTTTGAATCCTGGGTCGGGCCAAACAGTCTTTTCTGAGATTTTCTGTTAAGAATTTCCTAGAGATTGCCCGGAGTTAGGAAGTTGAGGTCGAAGACCTCCGTGCCTCGGAGAGCACGTAAAGCCGTCGGTCCTGCGCCTGACCTCTCACTGGTCGTGTCGGTTATCCGTCCCACCAAACTATGAGAGTGATGGAATAGAGAGTGTACCTGTGTATTGTGCACACACTTGGACACTATAAACAAAGTCCGGCACAGATGGCCAGTTTCAATGAAACTGACCGCCGTAGCCGTATATCGGCTAGGAGGACATTATTATACATATGAGTTAGTACTGTAATATAACAATAATGTTAAAATAACTTACAAATGTAAAATAAAAATATAAGTACGTTAAATAATAAATAAGTACAAATTGTTTTTTTTTTTTAAATATATTCCCACTGCTTTATTAAAAACAAAGGATTTTAATTAAATAGGGGGCACTTTATGAACACGTTGGTATCAGTTCCATGTTTGTTGGTAGGTGGGGACGGAGCCCATACATTTTTGCCCATAGTCCTTTAATAAAAATCTGTTCAGAAGTTTTGGCGTGATTGCTTACTAAGTATGTGTTTATACAAAATTTCGTATTTAATTTTGTAATATTTGTTTCGATGATAGTCGTTTGTACAAAATCAATTTTCTAAAGTACCTACCATTCTTTATGTTGTTTTACTGGTTTAATTTGCACAGAATAATTATATGATCTCGATTGTGCTATCGACTAACCTTTGTTTTTTTCGAGTCGCCCGTTGAGACTGTATGTGTAATGATTACAACATTTAACTTAATGGAATAGAACATTCGATTAAATCATTGGTTTGTTAGCAGTGTGTGTATGTTCCTGAAGGACACATTGATAACGGAATATAGCAATTATTATTACACCCGTATCAAAATATCAACGTAAGTTTTCTCACTCTTATGTCATTTTGCTAGTAGGTATCAAGTATTCTTCCGTACTTTTCAAGAAAAAGTCCAGCAAGAGCACCACGTGGCCTAAAACACGGTCAAACTTTAAATAAATGGCTTCGAAGTGACACGTAAACTTGAAAGTTTTGACTTCATTTTTGCAAATACTTTAAGACGTTGATTCTTCTTCGTGATTGTTTAAAACAAAAGTATGGAATACGTTTATCAGATGATAAAGTTTTAAAAGTGTGTACACTCTTTTAGGTTTTTAAGAATTTGAACTTAATCGGTCCATATTATGATGTAGAGTCCGCAATTTTATAGTGACGATTACAAAATGACTGCCTCGGTGAAGTGACTGTTGATTCCGTAGCCAACAAAACGGGTTAGTTTTTAATGTTCTCAGATATATACAGCAACGAGTATTCCAAGCGGACTACGCAGTTATGGGACCGTTCCGAAGGCTTTCATTGCAAAAAATGATTGTTTGAAAATTTGAATGAATCTCTAAAATTATGAATCACTAAAATATAAAACATACTTTACATAAAGCCGTAAATTATATAACCTGAAACAATATAACCACTACTATATAACACAAAATTTAATACGCCGGTCAAAAATATAACCTTTCTCATAATTCAAAACATAAAATTCATGCGTAAAACTACGCTACATATTCAGGAAATATAAAAAGGCGATTTTATGGCCACCCTAAGTGCCTTCTGACCGTCGTTTTCTTTTTCAATCCAAAAAAACAGGCCCCAAAGGTCGATGGGTACACCTGCGACTAAAGTTCCAATCAAAAATGTTCTAATGTTGTTTCTGTCCCTTTATCTCCCAATACATTATGTATGGAACGAAATAGAGAGGGTTATATTTAGATACGAATGTCGAAATTGATTTCGGGATTTAAATTCGGTTGAGACAGTTGTTGATAAGGTTTGAATATTTAAATCTGTGTGGGCGGATTATTGTTGTGAAGGATTTGGAATTGGACCAATAAATAGGTAACTATGATACCGTGTAAATTGAAACCCTAGTTTCATACATACAGACATACCTAATATCGCATCTGTTAAAACCGAAAATGTAAGGTGATGTGTACAATATACAGTTATACACCCACGTTTCACCAATAAGGGGCGAGCCTATTGCCAAGTACTAATCACGTTACCAAACTTCGGGCTACTATTGAGTAATATTCTAATATAGAATTTAAAAGAACAATAACACTATACCAGACTCGGGAATTTGTATTCACAACCACCTAGACAACGGGAGCAGTTCGATGTATTGAAATAATGATCATCAATTACTTACACCTTTCATACACTGCAAAGAACTCTTCAGCCATCCTATCCCCGCGCTACTTATATTCTGCTTCACTGGTCAATACTACGATTAAAGATTTACAAATCTATTCTGAATCATAAAACGGTATGTAATTTAATAATCATGTATAAAATCAAGGTAAGGTTAGAGAAGGCTTGCTACAGCATAAACATAATTATAAAGCTGTATTCAAGTGTACTTATTAGCTGGCGCTACAGCCTGGCCTGATTTTCCTAAGCCGTGCCCTGATGTGTGTGTTTTACGGTTAAGTACGCGTCAATATTGGTATAAGCCTGCATTTCATAGTTTCTATAAATTTTCGAGTAGATTGCTAAACACCGTACCTCATGTGTTAACTAAAAAAAATTAATTATAGAATGAAAGTAGTCAAATTAAAATACACTAAAAAGAAGTGCTTAAAACACGCTTTATAGTTTGGTTAGATAATAACTATTATTTAAGTACCAATTAGTATTCAAAGTAGGTGTTGAGTGAGACGTGTAACGAAGAATTTTGAAGTTTAAATAACTTCTAGTTGGTTATTTACAAAATAATATATCCCCAAGACTTTGTATCTCTCTGTCTTGATCTAACAGTCTTACGAGTATCAACGTCTATGGAGTCCTCTTCGTGTCTAAAAAACTAATATTTTACCACATTTTCATTTTGTAATTATCTTACCAAAATATTTTTCTCACCAACTTTAATCTCTTTATCTCTACGCATCACGACATTCTGAACGAATTTCAAAATAAATGAGGTTTTCCGGTCGAAATGTAGAACGAAAACGTCTGGAGACAGCCCGAGCACTTTGCTAATTAGACATTGCCACTGTACCGCGGCTTTCATGTGCAGTTTCAACCTGCTACGATCATCAGATTGTACGCCTCTACGAAGATGTAAGACACTAGAAGCGCTTGTCATTTTCTAGTGTGTGTTTTACATTTAAATCTTCTACTAGAGGCACAAAAAAAAATATTTTATAGATTTTTAAATATTTGACACCAAGTATGCAATAGTCGATAGCAAAATCTCATGTTCGGTTAACCGAGCGAGTAAAATATTGTCCAACTGTTGTTGAAAACTTAGAAGACAAGTAGGGTTGGTTTATATATAGTAACTATTTACATCAATAGCAAATCGGGTCAAATTCCATGACACTCCGTTGTCGTCTTTGGGAAAACAGGCAACAAACCACTTTTAGTCAAAACCTAGTCTACAAAGTCCATGTCTAGGTTCATAGCATTACTTACATTAATCTATCAATATCAAAACATGTCTCTCAGTTAATCATGTTTAATTGAATGGAAGACCATCTTATTACACATCAAAAAATTGTCAAATCATACCATTGAGCATAGCGTTTGATCATCCGTCGATTGTTCACTAATACTTCAATGTCTAGAACAATATAAACTAATAGTAATTTGTTTAAAAGACAGCTTGTTTCGCCTTTTGTCTAAAGGTCGAAAGTATAATTATCTAAGACAATAGTTAGTTAACTTTACTGTATACTATTACAAAAAAAATGCCAAGTAGAGATTAAGTTAAAAATACAGCTAAAAATCGAATATTTTGTCATCGTGATGAAAAAAATTTTGCTTGCGGCCAAACTCAAATCACAGTCACAACTTTAATTTGACTCCAAAATATTAGGATCTAACAGATCACATCTGTATTTACAAGACCGATTGGGGACGCATCTTGCATACAATGCAGTACTTAACCTTAACCTTTGACCTTTTCAAAACCTAGTTTCCTTTAGTCAAAAATCAAACTAACAAGTTCAAATACGCTGAAATGAAACCCATTTCTGCTATGTAATATTTCAATCACTATCGTTAACCCTAATTAAAGCTGTTCACATCCAGTGTCCCTGTCTCCCTGATAGTTCCAGTTTGATTGATGATGTGGCGTATCAAGCGGAGTGATGTCGGATCATCGCGCTAATGATTGATTACGGCTACGTCCAAGCTTCTTGACTGGGTCGGAGGTCTTGTTCCCCGATACCGGTTAGAGGTTAGTTTAATGATGGGCTTTTAAGCAATGATTCTTTTAAAATAAAGATGTTATGGATTGACAATTATTATGCTGAGATTTGGAATATCATGATTTGTTTGATATTTCGTAACAAAAGGCGCTGATAATCGTCGAATAATGGAAGATTGCGTTAAGTCTTGTGTATCAAAGTTAAAAGTGATGTAATGCGAAAGTTATTAAAAATAGTTTTGTCAGGAAAATACGACCTAACCTCTCCATTATTTTGAGGCAGGCGCTTGCTCAACAGTGTGACAGTAAGATGTTGCAAAAAAAAGATTTTTTAGGAGTTAAAAAAGTTAGCAGAATACTTTTACTCTAGGTGATGGTATAATGTTTTTTAATCACAGGGCTGCACATAAAACTTTAAATCGTAAAGTCCTAAGTAGAATTTTATATTGATGTTCTTTATTATGTCTAGTCACACTTAACTTTAAGCCATATATATTTAGGAATACAGCCTATAAAACACGAACACGAAATATTTTACACGCAGAAACTTGAAATACTCTACATATCCATTAAAGAATTTTACCGAACATAAAATTTTTAGTCCGCATAAAAAAGTTTTCAGCGGAAAATAGAATCATACCTTCAAAAATATTTAAAATAAAAGGAACTGCTTTTTGGCCTACGGTTTTTTTGATAAATATACCCACTATTAATGTATGAGCAAACTGAAAATAAAATTAATGGATAGAAATATGCATAAAATATACATAAAACAAGATCATTTAATAATGATCATGCTTGACCGAGTTATTTTTAGTATGACATAAGACGATAATCATGCACCGTAAAATTCGTCTGCACTTGTAGTACTAGTAAAACAGCTAGCTAGCTCGTAAGTATGTAACATAATGTACTTACCAAATATTATTTTCCTTAAAAGTTTAACAAGTCTTCAAAGATAATTAAGTCGTGATAACATAACAGAAAGATAAAAATAAGTTCTTTAGTTATCATAATTTTACAACAGCCGCACGGATCGATCTCTGAGGTTAAGCTACGCTTGCCGAGGTTGTTCCGTGGATGGGTGACCATCCTAAACATATCGAGTTTCTCCGTGTTTCGGAAGGCACGTTAAATTGTGGGTCCCGGCTGTCATTTTCGAAGATCTTTGACAGTCGTTAACAGTAGTCAGAAGCTTGAAAGTCTGACAACCAGTCTTACCGAAGGGTATCGTGTTAATACCTAAGTAACTGGGTTGTGGAGGTCAGATAGGCAGTCGCTCCATGTAAAACACTGGTATTCAGCTGCATCCGGTGAGACTGGAAGCCGACTCCAACATAGTTTGGAACAAAGGCTAAGCGAATATATAGTTATCATAATAAGATACCGTACTTAGTTTTACTAAAGTTGCATCATGTATGTATAGACCTATCTAGACCCTTCCGTTGTTGTGTCTTCCTGTTATCTTTCTAGGAATATAGCCACATTATTACATACGCATGAATAATTATCATCTATACTAATATTATAAAGCTGAAGAGTTTGTTTGTTTGTTTGAACGCGCTAATCTCAGGAACTACTGGTTCGATTTGAATAATTCTTTCAGTGTTAGATAGTCCATTTATCGAGGAAGGCTATATATTATCACGCTAGGACCAATAGGAGCAGAGTACCAGTAAAAATGTTACAAAAACGGGGGAAATTTTGACCTATTCTCTCTTATGTGACGCAAGCGAAGTTGCGCGAGTCAGCTAGTTTTCAATATTTTTAGTAGAAATGTATGAGCCAAAATGAAACAAAACAAATTACTAGGATTGTATTGAAGTGGCGTTCTTTGGTCTCTACAACTGTGGGAAGATGGCTTGTTCTATGTATGAATGCATGGTTACATATGTACCTATGTATATTCTGTTATACTAGACTTGAGTACCCTCATGCTATATGCAAGATACGCTCAACCGCAAATGCAGAGGAAGAGAGAATTCCTTATGGGGTATTAAGGTAATCGTCAGACATATTACGTAGATTAGTGGCCGGGTTATACTGCCATCTTACGCCAAACGCCTAATGATAAAACTATTAGTTGCTGTAAAAGTAACGAGAAATTATGTAATTGATATTTAAGTTTCTTTTTATAGATAACTCAAGCACTCTTAGCAGAGAATTCAATTGAATACAGACACTTAAAAAGTTTTTTCGTACAAAGTAACGTTCGTTTTAATAAACGTAACTACAAGTTATTGTTAAAATGTGTTGAATATACATTTCATGCATATCTTGTTGTATAATATACGAATTTAAAGTATTTTGTGGCCCCTTTTTTAGCAGTTCTACGAGTACGAATGACATATGCATACAATAAGAATCCATTTAAAAGCCAACAATATGTCATTTACTACAGATTGATTGAATTTCAAAAGCAAAATTGATACAAAGGAACCTAATTGTAGTAACGTTCAATTGTACATCACAAACTTCAACAGTATTACAGTTAGAAATGTCCGAAACTCGCGCTCATAGAGTTATCCATGCACAATCGCAAACGTTAATCGAGTAGAACGGCGACGCATTAATTCGTATTCACAAGGGAACATTTTGTGCTAAGTGTAGTTTGACATAGCAACAAGCTTGGCATTTGTTCATTTGTATGTTGGGCAGTTGGACATTGATTGTCTTGTTATGACCAATGACTGCAACGAAATACCTCAGATTTTGATTACAATGGCTTGATTCTCTACAGTCCGTACTATCTAGTAATGAAATTTTGACATTTAAAATGTACTTCAGAAATAGTTCCTACTACGCCCGCTAGAGGCGCTGATCAGATTTTCGTATATTTTTTGTCGTTATCGATATTTGATAGTAGTAGAGCATTGGGCTTCTGCTTGGGCCTGAGTAAGTTATATTTAAGGGTTTTTTGAGAAGAAATTGTCAGTAGTAGTTCGAAGTTGGGTTACAGAAGATTTTATTAATTCAAGCAAATAGCGAGCGGTGTAAGCCCTAAGCAAGTTTCCAGAACAAGTTGCACTTCAAAACTAACACAACTAAACAAAAGAAATACTAAAATACTCAAAGCATTGCTACTTTTATGATTATATTATTAGTATGCATTCCTAATGACTACTTCAAAAACCAAATATTCTTCGTCCAGCATCCAAATTTAAAGCAATCCAGAACGTCACGGGACAATAAAAGCGTATCATTATTTATTGTTATCGTTTTCCACCACTACTACTTTCACTACATTCGGGCCGTTGTTTATTTTACTTAAGGTATGATTATTTGACGTTTATTCGAACGGACCTACGTTTCCCTCCTTATTGTGAGTAATATTGGACCATTATTGGACCTATTGAGTTCTGTTCCAATGATATATTGGAATTACTTTGGTAGGTTTTTGTTTGGGCTTTGGTGAATCGTTTGTTAGGTGTTATTTGTAACATACGTTCTATAAAAATCTTATGATAGCGTGGCGACCATGCATGTACCTATTTTTTTTTACTCTAGATATTTTTTCGGATTGCCATTAGTAATGAGATAGTCACGCACATTTTTCAATCATATGAGCAACATATTGATAGAAAAGTCAATAGTTTCCTTATTGAATATTTTGAAGTTATCGTAACTTAAAAAGTCAATTAGTCGTAGTGTGAAACAAAAAGACTAAGTATCTTATAAATGGAAACTCAAAGTAAAGGAAATAAAATTTACTCAAATATTTTTTTTCTGTGTTAGACATTTCCTTGATATTTCTCTTATTCATAAGTACGATAATTGTAACAATAGTAAGTATCTGTCTGAACTGTTTTCTATAATATATGTAAAAATATCATAAAACATTAATTCATAAGAATCTAAATTATTAAAAGTATAGGTTCTCATTTCGCTCCATTTGCATTAGAAACTAATACGCGTAAAATATTATAATGGATCTGCTAATTGCTTCATTATATTAAAATTACTTTGAATGTAATGATTAGGTGCGGTCTACCGCACAACATAATATGATTATAAATTGCTTGGAAAATATATTAATGTAAATGATATATTCTGTATTCGGGTAATGGCTTTTACAGAGAACGAAGAGATATGGAGATAGAATTAATATTTAATACATAAATATTATATACTTTAGTTCATAGATTGTATATTTTAAAACTTCTTAAAAATTACAAAAGCTATTACAATATACCTATTATTGTTAAAAGATAATACATGTTCTCGAATTCTTGTATTTTCATCTGTTTCTGTGGTCACGTGACTAAGTTTTTTAATTGGATACTAAACTTGGAAAAGACTGAAAACAAGTTTCTAAAGGATAATGATATGACTGTTAATTCTATGGCGCGATTCTCTACAGTCGGTACCAACGAGTATTCAGAATTTGACATTAGAGTAAACTTTTCAATTAGTTCCTTCGGCACCCGTTAGAGGCGCTGATGTGATTTTCATACACATGTTTGGAGCAAGAAGTATACGCTTAAATTTTATTAGTTTTTCTCAGATGAAAACATTTTAAAACCCAAGCCAAATTTTCCTGCAATCAAAATAAAAAATACAACATAAACTTAAATTTAATTACACAAGGGCTCAAAAGGTCCTAAATAAACGGAAAATGTTCTAATTGAACCAAAATTTCACGTCAATTAGAAGGTTTTTCCTCAGAGTGGCGTTGCTGCATTAAATTTCATTTTACTTCAAAGACGTCTAAAAATAAAAGGTAAGAAAGAAGGATGTATACGTTCTTTAGAAATATGCAGAGTTTTAGATCCTTAGGAAACAAGGACTGCAGACGTTTTTAAACTAGGTCAAGAAATTTTATTTTAAGCTCGAAATATGAGGCGATTGCAAGACTCGATGTTTTTGATATAGGAGGTTGCTTATGAATTCATGGCGATTGCTTTGTTAGAAGAATATCACTATGTACTACTTGATTGAAGGACGCAACGCGATATAATTTAATAAATATGAGAAGAACCATCATATTTAATTTGGTCTCTTGAAATGTCAAAATGTTTGGGACCTTGCTCGAATTTTTCGCAGGTCGTAATTTTCAATATCCTACGATAAACAGTGTTATATAGTTCTTTAGCGTGACCCTGTCCAGTCGATACTTTCGAATATCAAAAGATTGACATTTAAAATGCACTGCAAAAATAGTTCCAGATTCTATCAGATTTTTATACAAAATTTCCTGATAGCTAACCGGTTGTTGATAGTCGATAGTGGTAGAAAATTGAGCTGCTGGTACATACCAGCAGCTACATAGATATGCCCAATACAGATAAACACCGCATTAATAACACCTCTGAAATACTTAACCTTGATTCCACATTGCAGGTGCTACATCACCTTAAAACATTATTTATTTACTATCTAAACGGCATCCACAATTACGACAAAATTACAGCTGGCCATTGTCGCCGGCTATAATTTGAAGACGTTATAAATTTCAAGACGGCTAACATCAAGTGACGGTAAATGAAGGGTAGCATCTATGACAGACATAAAACAGTAGTAACAGTCGCTTTATAACTGGGTTTATAGCTTTTGTGAACATCTTGAAACGGTAATAGAGTGTTAAGTGAATAGATTAGGTATTTAATATGCAGTATTTGATCGTACTTGATATTGCAGTTCGATTGATTGAGAGAGTCATAATGTTTAGTAATGGTTTGCGTTTAGGGACTGTTGTGGATCAATTTAAATGTAACTTTGATTCGTAGGTCTAGCCAATTTATAGAGCACTACTAAAGTATATTAATAAATTATTTTATTTTTAATTCCGAAAGACGGAATCCTTTCAAGCCTCTGGCTTTTTAATCAAATAGCTAATGATGGTTTTTCGGTTCTTTGGTTCGTTATCTAACGTTCATGACATTGATACTTAACATAAAATTGTATCCTTATTAAATTGCGTAAGATAATTATTGCAAGTAATACTTTATTTAAAATTATTCTTAATTTGCATTAGCATATTCAGCTTCGTGAAAACTTTCTCTGTTTTCAATTCGTTTAATTTTTCGATATTGAAAACCCAAATACAAGCCATACATATTTTTTTCTTACTACCTAAATAGAACTGTAGGCATAATGAGAAATATATAGAAAAATACCTTGTATATTACTCACAAGATATTTTTCCCTTTGTCGCATGTTTTCGTAAAATCAACGCCCACTACACTTGTAATACTTTTGTATTCTAACAGCTAGTCCGTGAAGAGTGGGTAGAACAAAGACGAATAGGAAATTAAAGGCGTACTGAAATACTCTCAATGTTTGTGTCTCGTGTAATGTTTTACTTTGATATAAAGCTTAAATCTAATATTACAATCTTAAAAAATACGGTAAAGTTGATGTTATACATATCACATACATATATTTACTACTTATTTTACCACTATCGACTTTGAAAACCGGCTACCTATCGAGAAGTGTTATATGAAAACGTGATTGGCGCTTCTATCGGATGGCATCGGAACTATTTTTGTAGTATATTTTGAAATGTCAAACTCTCGCAACTCGATAGTATCGACTGTAAAGAATCGTACTGCTGTGGTGCAGTGGATAGTGTATCCAACTGCTGATCATGATATTTCGGGTTTATTTCTTAGGTCGCCTAAAGTGTGCCTGGGAAGCCCAGTATTGTGAATTTATTTTAGAATATTCCTGAATAGGAGAAAGATTTGAAAGCATGATCCCCCTAACAGATGGGCTTCATAGCATGGAAGATAGAGCAAGCGAAAGAGTAGCCTAGAATTTTAAAACGGGCTCGGTAAATGGGCTCTCCCCTTGTTAACGATCTGTTGGTGCATTCCATACAACTATATAATATATCAAATACAGCATATTGATACAATCTTGCGTTTCTGCTAATGCATGAGAATTCTATTATTACTGACTCTTTACAATAAAAGCTTTCTGTCAAAATCTTATTAAGAATTTACATTGATAACCACTTTATTTTAGCTTAGAAAATTTGTGTAGATTGCTTCTTCTAATGACAATTTATCAATGCAGTATTAGAGTACCTACTTTACATCCATTATGGCATCTATTTCAGTCTGATATTATTAAGTACCACTCCATAGTATCATGATAAAACAACATATTATAAAAGATTTTAGTTCACCACACAACTAAAGTAACGAAATATTTACAAAATATAAGCCCTTACATGGGTCACCTTTAAAAATACAACAAAATAATTCTCAATACACGTAATTCCTCTCAATTTCTAAATGACCATGAAAAAAGGCTTTATTAACCCGTTTCAAAAGCCATCTAAATCAAATTAAGTCGTACAAACATCGTCCGCGGATGATTTATCTTCCCTCGTTTGCTTTCCAATGACAATTTTATTCAAACAGCCCTTTTATTAAGTATCTTTTTATTTGATATTTTAACAGTTAATGAAGTTTCAAGTAATTTATGTTTAAGTTTAAAGTATTTTCGAGATAGTTTTCAGTTATGTCTTTGAAATGTATATTTATTTGAAGTTTTTGACTTTAATTTTGTAAGTTTAAATTACAAGCTTATATTTCTCCTTAGCTTCTGCATCTAATATTTTCTTGAGTTCAATGCTCTTTAGACTAGGGTAGATCTCCTACGCATGGGTTATACATTCGACCATTAACAACTTGAAATATACGTAACAAGTTAAACCCTCTAGTTTTACATGGCTGTATGAAAACGCACATAAAACTTAAATCAATTCATTCTCGAAAGTTCTATCGTGATGTCAGAATAGTTGACTAATTTTATAGACAAATTTTTCATATTACCGCAGTTATAATAAAAATAATTATCACTTAGTATTTTCTGTAACAGTATACAAAATAAAATGTTGAACAATATTTTATCACACAAAGCCGTAAGGGGCATGACATACTAATGTATTGACGGTATATTATGCCTTCGCCTTTCCTACTGCAACTCAACCCTAGCTCAAGCAAAAGTCATTCTTTATGCTATTAGAAATTTCTTGAAAACTTTCATCGTTACAATCGAACGAACAAACGATTACATCAAACAACTGAGGCTTCTTAATTATACGTTTGACCGACTCCGATTTTACTTAATATACTCAATAAGGAAAGTTATATTACTTTTGTTCGATTTCATCTCGATTCCTGATTAGCTAGGTGACTGTATGCGAACGTTCTTCGCGGTAATTGCTATTTTGTGAATTTAGCATTCACGTAAAGTAGGTACTTGTAAACATTTCGTGTAATATTACGCACTTTAACGTTTGTAAAGTTATGTTATAAGTTCCTATTAATTTTGGAGACACTTGAGACCCAAATGGAGACGGTGAAATATCCTGTAGATCGATTCTCTACTACTATCGACTATCGACAACCGGCCTGTCATCGAGAAATTTAGTATGAAAATCTGAGCAGCCGATTATATTTTTTTATTTTGTGTTCCAGACTGATCAGAAATCGCTATCATTAGGACAAAACGGATCAGTTTCACTCGCAATGAGACGTTCAAACAGAAAAAAATACTTATGCAGAGGTAAATTTTCTAAAAACTATTGTAAAATATATTTTTTATATCACCGTCGAATAAAATCATTGTCGGTTTAGATGTAACAACTATGATGATCGATGACTTTGTTTGATTTCATTAATATTTCTTTATATCTTGATAATTATTCTATATCTAAAACCTAATTAAATTCTAGAAGTCCATTAGGCAATCGAAATAATAATATGTACAGCACAAAATCATAATTCACTGCCATACATCGTGCAGTCTCAATTAAAGAGAAGCCACGTTGTACGTGCGGCTTTACTTCGACTTCTATTGTTATGAGACTTATTACTTGGACCTAAATAATTGTGTGATCAACTTGTCTACGATGCACTTTAGTAAAGATAAAAAAAAAGTCATGTTTGAGTTAATTTATGTTTCGTTTTTATGCGAATAAACTTTTTTAAGACTAACATTAGACAGTTTAATGAGATAATTAGGTAGGTAATCGTGAAACAAAAACGCAGGTAAGGAATTTTAAACGAGATTATATATTATACTATCAGTGATTGTATATTTATCATCATTTTTAAGACACAGTAAGAAACAAATTTGTTTAGGGAACTAACTAGTAAATGGATACTGTTAATTTACAGTATAACTACATAATTATATGAACTAAAGAGGTTTATTATGAATTTTATACATGTAATTTCATGATCCATACTATATTTAGACCTCCTGATTAAAACAGATAATTCTTTCCAGACAAATAACGCAGGAAAAAAATATTTGTCTGCCTAGCGAACAATAAAAAGCAGTCATGTCACAAATGAAATATCTTCACGAGCCGGGGCTCGAACACGTAGCAGATCGTAAACTGTTAATGAAAGGGACTATTGCACGTCCGCGCTGTATAACTTGATATCAGGGAAAGATTTCCAATTGTCATTCTTGTTAAGCCTAAAATTCTTTTGTTTGTTACTTACAGTTTATTTTTATATATCATAATATTCGCAAAGTCCCCAGCCCGCAATTAGCCAGCGTGGTGGACTCAAGGCCTAACCCCTTTCTCATTACGGGAGACCGTTGCCCAACTGTGGGACATTAAGGGGTTAAATATATTATTATTTATAAATACATATTTCTCCAAAAAAAGAATAGAAAAAAAGAAAAGAATACACGCGATTAAATCGAGGTACTAAACGTAAATTTTAGTTTTGAATAAAAATTTTCTGATATTTTTTTTTATTTATTTAGTGACAACCAAAAAAAAGTATGCTTTTAGGGGTGTTTTTATGCTCAATGGAGAAGTGTCCGGTTCAAAATTTAAAATATAAAGAGAATTGCTTTTATCAGCAATTATTATTATTAATGCATCGCAATAGCATTTCCCGTCCATATCAAACAAGGTAAGTGTTTATAAAAAAACAAATACATGAACAGCAACTTTAACAATTTACTTTATTAGATTTTCTATTTTGAAACGTAAAAGAATTTTAACAAAATGAGAGCACTCGGGAGCATTTTTCTAATACAATTAGGCACCTCGCTAACTGGGCGGAGTAAAACTGCAATGTGTTAAGTTAAAATACTTTTTTTTTGTATTTTAAGCACTTTGCTGTAATGCATTGTTGTGGTTAAGGTCATGAAAATGTATTTATAAACCTTACCTTGAAAGTGGAAAGAGTATGTGCCGACGATTACTTATATTAATGTCAAATTTTCATGCAAACGCACTTCTGAAAAATCTCAATTTTATTACTACCAAAACGTTTTACCAGCATCCGAAAAAAACAAGACTTAGTCTTGGTCATTAGTAAATATTATCATTTAACTAATATACCAGATCTATTATTTCGCTGTAGAACTATAAATCTTCAGTCAACATAGTCTATCTTCTACAATAAGAATACATCTACTCAAGGAACAAACACGCTCATATAAATCATACGCACTTCAACTACACAATTTATTTTCACAGACAAATAATATCCTAAGAAAATTACTTGTACAAAAAATGCCACCTAATTACACGGTGCGTACATACTGTGATCATTAAGAAGTCGATTAGGTTCGTAACACACGTTCTTTTGCAAGTCACGACCACGAACCGGCTTACGTACAATTCTCGAACAATTTGGTGCTACGTGATCATGAAAGGTTTTCGATTTTCTCGAAGACACTTTTTTTGGCTCTCCATTTTTGTAATTGGGGTGTGATTTTGAACTAATAGTGATTTCATTGGCATGTATATTTTGCAATGCATTTACAATACAAATTTTTATGTAAAATTGTCAGATATTTGTCAGTCTGAATACTAGCTGGAATAAATAAAAATAATTTTAATAAAATGTAATAAAAAGCCTTTGATTAATTTTTAAACTACTTAATTATGCTTTTAAAATACCAATAAGGACGCAATATTCAGAAATGCTATTTTAAATTACAAACAAACATGATACTAGGTATATAAAAATATACAACTGGATTTTAATACAACAGCATTATGTAGCAAAAGTTACTTCCAAAAAATGACAAACTGCCTCGATACTCATAACAAAATTTTCAGTATTAACTTATATAAACTGATTGATCACATTTATTTGAACGTTTTTAATCGTCTATTCCTGGTAGTAACAAGCCTACACAGATAATATTATTTTATAGGCTCTAACATATTGAATAATATATTCATTACAAATATTTTTCATATATATTCATTATAAAATAACACTATTTTACAGTACATGTCAGACAGACGGACTTTCGTGTATTTTTTCAAAAGCCACTCTAATTTAATGTTCCTAGAACAAAATGCTTCTAATCTATACTGTTTGTAGCAACAAGATTCTCAGAACTAAGTTCAAAGCTCGCAAATAAACTCAGTTACTAAAAATGTTAAGAAACCACTATTTAAGGAACGAGAGCAAGTTAGAAACAAACAATATTGAGTTTTCTTTTAAGCGGTAAACAGCTGGAAACTTTTACTGAAATTGGAAAATGTTTACTCCGATATTGGAATCTCAAGATATGCTAAATGTGTTATGGACACGGTTTAATTTTTTTTAAAAGCATTTGTCCAAGGAACTTGTTTTAGTCATGTTTATAGCATGCTTTTTTTGTTTGTTTGTTTGTTTGTTTGTTTGTTTGAACGCGCTAATCTCAGGTACTACTGGTCCGATTTGAAAAATTCTTTCAGTGTTAGATAGCCCATTTATCGAGGAAGGCTATAGGCTATAATAACATCACGCTACGGTCATTAGGAGCGGAGTAGCAACGAAAAATGTTACAAAAACGGGGAAAATTTTGACCCATTCTCTTAGGTGACGCAAGCAAAGTTGCGCGGGTCAGCTAGTTTGTTTATAAATTATATTGTGTGGGTAAAAGAATTTTCCGCCCACTTACATTGTAAGCCATAATAGCAATTTTCATTCAATATAGTTTTATGTTCCACAAAAACATAATATAACACAAACAGCTTCACTTATGGTGAAAATAAAAATGTCTGTGTGTCTATACACGTCATTAATATCAGTAAACATAATAAGTACCCATGTAACGGTACATACAGATTAGAATCAGCATGTTATAACATAAAATGTCATCAAACGTTGTTAATATATTAGATGTTATATTATTGTATTCCAATGTGTACGCACCATTATACATAACATATAGCACAAAGACTGTGACATACGTTATTTAATCTGGTCCCTAGCATGAAATAGGCACAAAAAGTACACTCAAATACAAAAGTCATTCAATCAACTCAATATTTTACAATAACTTATTTTATTGTATTTTTAATATATTTAAACAAAAGCTAAAATTGGTCACGAGTAACGATTTCAATCAATCTTATTTTTTTTTCTGAAGATGGTTAATATGCATGATCTAGAGTATGGAAAAAGTGAACATATTAAATTACTTTTGCAGCGGACTATACCATAACAAAAGAATGGATAAAATCTAGACTAAGCATTGGAAACCTAAAGATGTTTCACTACATCACAATGTGATCATAGTATATTTGGCAGTCTTGATTACAGGCGGTGCCGTCCCCGCCTGGACATACAACCTTTTTACGACTTACGAACGAGGCTAATGTTCGCACTGGACATTTACTGGCTGTTAATGATGACGTATGAGTGTAAAAGGTTTATGGCATCGCAGCAAGCAAATACTCTTTATTTGGCTCCTTTCAAATTGTTTGCTGAGACATTTTACTACCTACTGTTTTAGACGAATGTAGGTACAGTACTTTATGGATAGATAGTGTTCAGTAGCCAGATTTTCTACTACTATAGACTACGGACAACCGGCTAGTCATCGAAATTTAGACATTTAGAATGTACCTACTGCCAAAATATTTCCTACGACGCCCGTCAGAAGCGCTGATCCGATTTTCATACAAAATCTCTCGATGACAGTTCGGTTGTCGGTAGTTGACAGTAGCAGAGAATCGAGGCACTGTACTTCATGGATAGATAGTGTTCTGAACTACTGAAGAAAAATATACTCATAATCGAAATGTCAATGAACTCAAAGACCGTTTGAATATATTAACTAAATTATTTATCTCCTTGGCAACTAATCTTTGAAGGACATCAAAACAATGAAGTTCTAATTTATTTCCCAAATTACCATAATAAAAATTGTCTTGTTTTAAGCAAAAAACAATATTTTAACCGCCTTTAATAAGGAGGATGTTTCAATGAATACTGCGAGAAAAAAAAACAAAACAATCACACAAAAATTCTTTTAATACTAATAAAAAATGAACACCTGGTTTCATAACAATTTAGTAGATTTTTTTTTAAACCATTTCGTTGACTTTACAAACTGGCGGTATTTTCATTATTGTTTACATAATTACATACATAAAATGACGCCTTTTTCCCGTAGGGATCAGAGAACGCCACTGCTGTCGCTGCACTGCTGTCAGTACAATCAAGAGTTTGACATTTAAAATTTCCTGCCAAAATAGTTCTGACCGGAGTTTGCCAGAGACGCTGATCAGATATTCGAAAAAACAATTACAAAATTTCTCGATAGCTAACTGGTTGTCAGTAGTCGATAGTAGTAGAAAATCAAGCTATTGGTTACTAGCTTTAATAAAAATGAAAGCCTTCTGAATGATCTCTATACTTTTCATAGAATTCTCCCCAAAATTGCGTCCGGGCTGAATATAGAAATTTGACATTTCTCAAACTAGATCCGATGTCTCGTGTGTATTTGGTCTGCATGTCATATTTCGGCCATGCACCACGTCCAGTGATAGTCGAAGGGTTACTAAAAAAAAGAAACATTATTATAGCAATGATAGCAAGATATATAACAATAATATAAGCATTCTCATTCTCTTCACTCACATTCTATCATTATTTTTAAAGACTTTTCAAAACAGACTCAGCCTAGTGGAAGAGTTACTAAAAATTTTATGATTGAGAGAAAATGCGACATTTAGCACGGCCTTACAAAAAATTGTGTAACGGGTAATTAAACATATCTTTTTTTATAACGGTTAAGGAAAACATATGGAAATAATGCAGAGTAGCACTAGTTCAGTGTTGCGGACTCGAGGGGTATTTCTTTTTCTAATTTCTGGACGCAGTTAGGCCTAGCAGCAGAACATTAATGAGATAAATTTATTTTTTACTAGAAGCCGCCCGCGACTTCGTCCGCGTTGAAACCCTTCCCGTGTAAATCCCGATCGCTCGGGAACTCCGGCATAAAAACTGTTGTGGTACCCATGTGTTATTCTGGGTCTTCAGCTACCTGCATACCAAATTTCATCGTAATCGATACGGTAGTATTTGCTTGTAACTTTCGCATAATAATATATAATATTAAGAGGATAACATACCCGTATTTGGCGAAGTTCGTCCAAGTCGTGGTTAAGTATACAATCATATTTGCATCTTCTGGGCTTGTTAATTCCGGCGCCGTTTTCAAATTAAATAAATAATTAGTCTCATCACTTCGTAGACCTAACACTGAGGACCTGCTGTATTTGACAATATATCTACCACCAGGATATGAAAATAAATATCTGTATACCGTAGCCTTATTTTCTACGTAAAATTCTGCAGATTTTTCTGCCGGATAATTATACAACAAATCATTACTTATTAATATGGTTTCGGCTGTAGAGTTTCCCATTACATAGAATTCTTCAATACTATCCAATGCTGGTGGTGGTAGGACTGAGAATGCCATTTTGTAAGTGTCATTTCTGTCCATCAAATCATCTGTACCTTTTCGAAGTAACATTTGTTCGTTCACCGTGTTTCCGATTAAAATACTCTTGTTTGTAAAATTTGTATTTCTAGGTTTGTTTTTGATAAATTTCCCGTCAATACACGGTTTGAAATGTTTGTTTTTGTGTTCCACAATTAGATTTTTCCACATATCATTTGTGGTGAACACGTTTTGTTCGGGACTGTTAATAATATACTTGATCATGTCTTTCATTCTTTGGACAGATTGAAACGTAAGATCGCCTTGAACCGGCTTGCTTTTACCTATAGGTGAAAAGAAGTTGCCACTTTGCATTATAACTTTGTTAAAAAGATCAGTATCGCTGTACAGAAGATGTATATCGGCGGATATTGAACCCGAATCATGCCCAAATAATAATATATTATTTTCATCGCCACCGAACGCTGCGATATTGTTTTTAATCCATTTCAAAGCGAGCAATTGATCTTTAATACCTTGATTGGCATAATTATTTTCAAGATCACATAGAAATCCGAAAATGCCTAATCTATAATTGACTGTAACTAAAATAACGTTGTGGTCAATTAGATTTTTTGGTGTTTGGACGTATGATAGACCACTTATAGGTGAAAGATTAGTTATTTCGTTGATGTTCCCACTTCCTTCAGCAAAATTTCCTCCGTGTAGGTATACCATAACAGGCAATTTGTCAGTTGAGGTTAAATTATTTGGTTGGTAAATGTTTAAGTTCAAACATTGCATTGTCCCCTCTGGTCCATTAGGAGTGAATTGCGCGCACTTTTCTGGGTGCTTATTAGCGTGGAATGCAGTTTCAAATCTCGGGTACGGTTTAGCATCCTGTAATAAAATTTAAGAAAGTTAGATACGCTTAATCATAATTATAATAAAGAGGCAGAAAGACACTGGCGAAACTTCGGGACAATAGTTCAAATATATAACCTGTGCCGAAGCGTTAAGCATTCCAAGATAAAATGCGTTAATTCCTCTATCCCATTTTATAAGCTCAAAAGAGTTGAGAACGCTAGTTGAATACTGATCACACGTTAAACTGGTCAGGCGATAAGTGGAAATGTTCATAAAATCCATTACCCACTTATTTAGTACTGTAACTATGCAACTTTATTTTGTTATGATTACTTTACTAATACATTAAATGACAGAGATGGTTTAGTTTGTGAAACCTTGTTTGTAACGGTCTATATATGAACTAGCCGACCCGTGCAACTTCGCTTGCGTCACATAAGAGAGCCATGATATTTCCCGTTTTTGTAACATTTTTCACTGGTGCTCTGGTCCTGTTGGTCGTAGCGTGATGATATATAGCATATAGCCTTCCTCGGGGCTATCTAAAACTGAAAGATTTTTTCAAATCGGACCAGTAGTTACTGAGATTAGCGCGTTCAAACAAACAAACAAACAAACTCTTCAGCTTTATAATATTAGTATAGATTATGTTTATTAAAGTTCTACTGCCGGACAAGATCTCATTTTGTAATGAGGGAAGGTTAGGCCTTTACTCCATCACCTTTTGGGCTTCCTATCGAATTAGCTAAAATAGCTTTAAGTGTCTCTCAGGCACGTAAATACCCAAAATATATACATATATTATATAAGTTGTATGTACGTTTGTTTCTTATTCACGAAACATCCGCTAAACGGATTTTAATGACGTACAACAACAACTTAAAATCTGAACTAGTACAAAGCATAGTATATATAGCTTTTAGCATAACACATAGCTATCCCCGCGGACGAAGTTTCAATCATAATTTAACACTTAATACTCACAGCAAAATAATCGTAAATGTCGATAAGTCCATAAGGTATGCCAAGAAACTTTGTAAATTCTTCTCGAACTCCGTAAATTATACCTACACTTGTATTAACGTCAGTCCGTCCATATACGTATACATTTAAAATAGACAAAACCGATATAAATTTCCACATTTTTCTTCAGTTTTGAATAATATTAGAAAGAATTCGATGTAACACTTATATGTCGTATGGTCAACTTAGTGATTATGGTTTGGCCTTTGATATAACGACTGTATATATAACAACTATTATAAACTGTCAATCAGCAGCAACTTGTAGCGCAGAGACGCTCAGCTCAAATACCACTAAGCATCTTCTAAGTATGTAATCTTCGACCCAAAGTTTTCTTTACTAATCGTTCACCGGTTAGTAAGCGGAACTGTTATATATCCTCTTTTAAAAATGTACTGTAGTTACTTTATCACATTGTTTTATTATTCAAGTCAAAATACGATAAAAAATATATTTTAAAATTCACTGAGTAAGACACGGATGAAAGCACTTTCTGAACTAAATTGTATTTGTTTTGTGTCCGTTATATATGCTTTGATAATGAGACGTTAATTCCCAATCCTTTATCGCTTTATTTTTTATGATACCATTTGACTTTTAACCTTTTGCGTAAGATGAGACAATAATATCACTATCCATAATTGCTGAGAGCTCGCTTAACTCGCTCGCTTAGTATATTTATTATGACATAAAGTATTATCAATATTGACGGGATAAAGTGTCGTCATGAGTCAATGCATAGATTGTCGTCCATATTATATGCATTTGGATATTTCCCAAGCTTAAAAATAACCGTCATTTCAACCACTTTTAGGATTTAAAAAGTAGCCTGTTTTTGGTCTAACCATGTCCATCAAAATAGTTTCAGCAGTTTAGCTGCAAAAGCATAGCAGAATAACAAATATACAGAGTGACGCATTTATCTCTGAATATTAGTAGTAATACTTAGTATGAATATTATTATATAGGTTCAAAATAATAACTTAATAATATATTTTAACAGTAAATCTACAATGTACATCTAGGCGATTTTATGACTAATAAGCATTGAAAAACATTTTTCTTTACGTAAATATAGCTTAATTTTATGAGCTAAATATATAAAACGTCTGCACGTATCGTTTATCGTACCTTTTTAAAAAGAAAATGCTAACATAAAAATGCAAAATGCGTCTTTAAAGTTAATATTATTATATTATACATATATTATTATTACACATATATGTATATTATACTAAACTCACGAAGTAAAAAAATACTGGACGCAATATATATTTTTCTTCTTAGTTTAAAATTTAAAGTCGAAAAAAGCTATTCCAGAACAGGTGTTCAGTAAATGAGTTGTTAAATCTAGTTTGAGGTACTATTCTCTTCAGATTGTCGATTCGGTGAAGTGGTGAAAAGTTTGAAGAAGGCTTACGAGTTTGTAGCCGCGAACGTGGCCCGAATGGGGAACGAAAGACGTCACTGAGTAAGTGCGCGTAGCGTTAGGGGTAGGTAAATAAAAGTACTGTAATATGGACTAAATACCAGAGCGACTATCGTATTTGCGTCGTGCTGTACTTAATAAATCGGGGGTGTTTCCTATCGAAATAGCTATTCGAACCAAAAAATGTATGAAGGTTTGATCAGTGCCCCTTGCGTATTTTGAAAGAATTAATTAATGACACGTAATTACCAAACGATTGCAATAAGTGTAGTATAGAGCTAGTTAAGAAAGCTTAAATATTCAAAGGTCTTTATAAACAAAAAAATCAAGGTAACGAATTATTAAATATTTCATCCACAGATTGTTTGCAAAATCACATGGTTTTATCAGATAAATATTGTGTCGAAGTAGCTGTTACAGTATTAATTACCCTCACCTTTGGAATAAGTAAACAAAATACTATGATTGATTCGACACACCTCACCAAAAAAAATCACAACGGCACAAAAATGATGGGCCAATTTTCACAAAACACAACAGGGGAAAGAGTAAAACGAAGCAAAATTCGCGGCACGTCCCGATTTCTATTGGTATAAGTAATCCTTTGTGGGATTTACATGCATACTAAAGAAACAAATGGGGCCTATAACGATAAATCACTGGCTAACGACATGGACCTTGTTTTGTGAGTATTGCTCAGATAGCAAACGTTTAGCAGTTTTGCAGTGGGAGGGAATGCATGGATAATGTTACCAGATTGCGTTTTTGTGGTGATTTGTCATTGAGGCTTTAGGATGATTGGTTGGATTATTGCGTTTGCTTCGGTTTGTTGGTTTGGATGATAACTTCTGTGATTTCTTTCGCAATGTTTTGAGAATTCTTAGCTTTTATCCAACAGTCTAAAATAAGGTTGTATGGATCTGAATGCCTCATTACTACACAATAAGGTAAGAAAAATATATATTATGTATATTCTTTTTATGTTTATCAGCTAATTAGATAATTTTCAAAGCAAAAATGTTTATAACCGACAACAATGAGGTTCTTTTATCGATATTATATTTCTTTTTTCGTTAAAATTTTGTTCGGAATGTTAAAGTATATGCATAGTACTAACTATCGTTTCCAATACCATACCACCATAGCCATAAAAAAAAACCTCGCTCATATTACATGGAACCAAAAATAAAAACAATTTAACGTTTTTGATACACCTTTGCTAGTATGAGATCGAATACAAACAACAAACACACGTTATATAATAGTAAAGTACTTGAAGTCGAAAGTTCCCACAATCGACTGTGAGCAACTAAACCCACGGAGCAAGTCAAACATTCATACAACTCAAGGAGGCAATAATGAACTAAATCATACCTCTATTGATTTTATAGTATCGCACTTGATGTAATAAGGGGACTTCACATTCCACTGTACTATAATTTTCTACCACTATCGACTGTTAACAAAAGAGGAACTATCGAGATATTTTGTATGTGACCAGCGCCCCTAGCGTATTCCAATAGAACTACTTTTTCAAGTTATAAACTGTCGGCATCTTAATATCCAATAGCTTAGCGAATCGGAAATCTTATTTATGTCTCAATATTACAAGGTTTTTAGATTTTAAATTAATTTATTCACGTGGCCCATATATTGAAACTTAGGCTTATGATATTAGTCACAATAACTGAATCTACCACTTTCTTAAAAATAAGATTTAAGCTTTTGTTTATTATTAGCTTTTGTCATCTACAGCATTACAGCGCGAAATTAAAATCTGCAATCTGTGTAAAGTATTCTATGACTTAATCCACCTTATAAACTATCTGTGTACCATACTTTATCACAATCCATTCAGCACTTTTGGCGTGATTGAACAACAAACATCCAGTCAAATATCCAAACTTTCGTATTTATAGCATACAAGTACAGATACTGTCTGAACCTCCCTATATTAATGTGTCTCATACATTGCAATTACACTTCGAACTCGTCTTCAACTAGATATCCATATTCATGATACGAAGCACTATCTTAGTTCGTAGGAAACTCAAAGTAATAAATAAATGTAGGGGAAGTTCCAGGAACTATTTGGTTCTATGAACTAGTGGTTTCTAGTTTCGGAGTTTAGTTTCTAAGGATAATTGATTGATGTGTTTAATTGTTTTCTTATTACTAGATGCTAACGGGCCTAAAAGACAAAATAAAAATATACTAGTGTTTTTTTTCTAAATGATAGACACGTTGCCTATAATAATTTATTATATGCAATAGCATCTTGACGAGAAATGTAATACTTCACATTAATATGAAATAAGTATTTTATCAGCTATTAACATTTGTACAGCGCCTCAAGCGAAGTTCATAGGCACTTATCTGAAATATGCACAAACTTACGTTCGTATCGGATATATTCGGATAATATCTTGTTATTCTCGCATTGATCTTTCTATACCTTCTTATTCTCGACATTGACCTTTACATTATATATAACTAGCTGACCCGCGCAACTTCGCTTGCGTCACATAAGAGAGAATGGGTCAGAATTTTCCACGTTTTTGTAACACTTTTTACTGTACTTTTACTCTGCTCCAATTGGTCGTAGCGTGATGACATAAAATATGCTTTTTTTCCACGAAAAATATTATTAATATCATTTATACCTCGTAATATAACGAAGTTGCGCTAAGGCATATCCGCCATTAAAACAGTTGCCATGACAACGGAATTTTGTTAATTTAATGTCAAACGAAGTCGCGAATAATATTGATTATTCGCATTTCACATTTATACTTAATATAAATTATAGCTATACTTTATCTGGAAAAGTTACCAAAGAGCGTTCTGATGTTTCGAATGTATCAAAAAACATGTTTAAGTATTACTACCAATCAAAATGTAAATAAATACCGACTCCAGCAAGTATTTTTTCAAACAATAACTAAAAAAACAAAACCGCAAGCATTCGTAATAGCAGTAACAGTGACAAAAATGCGCATAAATTGTTCGCAGCCACTAACCTACTGCGCGAATTCCAATAAACCATTCTGTAGTTCACTTTTGTAACTCGCGCGGAATGTTAAACACCTAATATAGTCTGTTCTTTTTACTTTCCTGCCCTCCATTCATTCTTTTCTTCCATTTTCCTGTTAATATTTCTGAACTCCGCAAAAGTAAGGTTGTTTAATGAACCTATTTTGGCTTATGGGTTGATAATGAACTTTGTTTAAAACAATTAAGAAAAAAATTGATAATAGCAGCAACTTTTTTATTTGTAGACTGGATGTTTTATGAACTCGTAAACGGAGGGTATGAAAACTTTATGCTGCAACTTTTTTTGTGTTCAAGATTATCTGCAGCCAAGAGAATTTAAAGCTGATCTACCGGCTTTTGTTTCGGGACGAATTACGTTCGTATGGTAGATGAAAACTGCCGCCCAAAAAAATAAATAAAAATATTAATAATACCTGTCTAAGTACTTACTTTCTGCCACTCGCATCGCAATTGAGCCCAGAAAAAAAACCGTAACTTACCTCAGAAGTACTTACTCCACTCTCTGTTGTAAAGTCAGTGCTTACAAAGTAAAATTACTAAATAAATCCTCATGTTTCACTTTGTGTGATTAGAAACTTAAAGCAGTTTTAAGTAGTTCTCCATTTAACCTCTCGAGCGCCCCAACGTCAAAATTCAAATATACCGTTAAGCGTCCGGGCCAAAAATGGCGCGCGTAATTGAATTGGCGGTTGGCGTTTAAGCGCCGATTCCGTCATATTTTAATACTAACACCCTAGTCATACCTTATATATTTGGAATCTACATAAAATTTGCTATAGATTAAAAAAATAAACCACAAATAATATTTGATAGTGGTAGTACAATAGTCCGTTTAATCTGAATATTTTGTGCTTTAGGCATGTGTTTGAAGAAAGTTTAATAAATATTTTTAGGCAAAAAAAATAATATGACGAAAGGTCTTATCGTGTAGTTAATGAAAAATGACATTAAAATCCAACTGTAAAATATACTCAAATCTTTAAAATTAGTTAAAAAAAGGATTTACAATATTGGTCATAAAGGAACATGTCGTTGGGTCAGATGTTGTTTAAGGTGCTCTCTGGCCTATATTAACCACTTATTCAAGTGTGTGCATTAGATCGTCGTCTCGTTTTATCAGCTTCAATGTCAAATATGTTTGAAAGGGATAAACATGGTTTTAGCATTTCGTTTCTACGTTTTTTCAATGTAAGATCGTTTTGCCGTACCACGGTGGCGGGACGCTTGACGGGGGTAGAACATTCAACCGTGACACGGTGGCCGGGCGCTTGAGAGGTTAAAAAGAAAAATATAAATAAATCATTTTATACATTAACCAAATCAGGTATCGTAATAAAAATCGCAAGATTACCTCCCATTATAAAAAGGTAACAGTAATACCTAATTTTCCCGGGGATTGAACCACCTCTCATTGTCTAAAATCTTGAGCAATCTTTCACTTAATAGACTTTTACGACTTGCGGAATGGTTAGCCATTACAGATAAGCCGAGAAGACCTCCGCTTTACTTTGCCAATAACTTTATTCAGAGTTCCAACTGCAATATTGCAAGGTTTGAAGTTTACTGTAGAAATGCTATCAGCCAATCAGTTATTTCTACTAGGGAACTGGAAAACGGATTATTTTAGCGGAGAGATTTTATAAATGCATAAGCGGTAGCGGTCTGTAGTATTTAAACGATGATCTGAGTTTATTTTCTGGAACGTTAAATATATCTTAGATTTCAAAGAAGATTCAGATAAATTGAATTGTTAGTAATAATAAGTTGAAACATCCCATGGACCGAGTTTGTCCTGACAACAGATAAAGATCGATCTAATCAATAACCCATAGAAATCAAATCATACTTACGACTTACCTTCCTATAAGTTCAAAACAACTACGCAATTGCAATAAACAAGTGAAATCTCAGAGAAATTTCGAATATTCATAACATTAATAATAACGCCATCTAGCGATAGCGGCGTGAACTAATGGGGACTGTATCGCCATAATGAAGTTTCCTCGCACGACTGACTTTATGCAGATTCCCGCGCGTTTCAGGAAACACGAAGTAAACTTTAGCTTTTCTCACAATTTTTATTCAGTACGATTTATGTTTGTATTCGAGTTTTGAGGACGCGCGACTTAAATACAAATTTTGGTCGGAACAAGATGTTTGGGTGTGGAAGTCGGCGATATAATAGAATCACTAAGTACATTCGTGTTTTCACTTGTTTTTGGTATATAAGATATCTTACTTATACTTACAATCCACATACTTACGATAATTAAATCCGAAGAGTGTGTACTTCATTATTGTCCTCATGGTGTCCGAGCTAACGAAAATCTTCAAAACGACTGCTGTGAACGTCTTGTTTTTAAGGGAGCTTTTTATCACGTATTTTTGTTTTAACATCAAAATCTGCTGTATTAAGGAAAAGATCGTTTCCCACCTAATTTGACAGTTATTATTAGTATTAGGTATTCAGTGAATTACTACAATCAAACTACTCATAAAACCTCGCAAATGAAACTCACAAATCAAAGCGAACAAGACAAGTTCCCACACCTACCAGTTCCTCGCATAATCAACGAGAATTATTGAACAGATTACGAGGGAAACTAACGTTTAACTATTGATACGACACCCAAGTTGTGAGCCCCCGGATTACAGTTGTAAAATTATGCAAATCGAGATTCAGGACCCAAGTTGTTCTGAGAACTCGAACAGTTTCTTGCACGAATAAAATTTTTATAGCTCCTATGTTCGATGGTGAAAATTTCAATCAATACTCATCGTTTAGTAATATTTTATTGCTAGTGTTAGCTTGTCTGGAGCAAGGTTTAGATAGAATTCGGGTTCGAAATTAAGCACATGTATATTATGATGTCAAATTAGATTCAATATCCATATTATAATTAAAGATCACAGTAGACGTATCGGAACGGAACGATACGTTTGCTTTGAGCCTAAAATTAAATAATTAAATAGTAAAATTATCATATGATAATAGGAAGAGTTATATATAATGGGTAATAAATATTACCCATTCTTCTATGTAGTAAAAAGTTTCATGAGAGACTACGTAATTTTTCAAAATCTATTGCTTTTATTTTTCACATGCATAACTTAGTCGTTATCCGAGCTGCCATTATCCCTCTCCCCTGTTTAGCTTCTTGAGTGATAGCCGCTGGAATCTCCCCTTAATTTCCATGAATAATGACATCAACCACGCGACCATTACACCGCATTTTAACAAGAAAAAATATCGCATAACTGCGGTTAATGACTCACCCATTATTTTTGTTGTACATCTTTGTGGCGGTGCTGTCAAATAAAACACAGATTTTCCGCATTTTTATTTTAAAAAAGTTATAAAAGGATTTTACATTTTACTAAATGTGGGACGAAAATTTATAAATGAAGCTTCATTGTCTATACAAATAGTTCTCTCTATATTTAGACATTGTAGAGGACAATATATTATCAATCACAGATGGGATTGTATTAAAAGTTTGAAATACAAATGTGCTGAATTGACGATATGCAAAAGTAGATACATAGGTGATTGTCTAACGAGCGTGACAGATATATGTTACTAAATGAGTTAAGAGCAAGACTTACAGAGCAATCAAGATCCTTAAACTAATAATGCAACAATTAAAATATCATAAACCAACTAATTCCGTAGTTCCTTAACAGTTCAACTTTACAACATTCATTTATATACACAATCATTTGCTTCATAAGCTTTTGAATTCGATGTGCACTATTTATCATCACATTAGAAACAGTAAGTTCTGGAGACGTCATTTCCGCCTCCGAGGTCTTGACGTCAGCCGTAGTAATAGTTACTGGAATGTGCTCCTAAGCTCCTGGGACTAGTCATTACATTAGGCTCCGCCTCTTCTTCATTACTCCTGCTTCTCGTAAACCTAGGTGGTGCAACCTGATCTCTCGTGTGTGAAGGCACATAATCTACGTTGCCGTACATATTGGCTTCTATTGGGGATGGATATATTGTACATAAAGGTTTCATAGCTCGTAGTGTTCCTCTACTGCCTGGAACATTCTTGTAAATTATCATATCTGGATGGAGAGGATCGTGGAAAGTTCCCGAGATATGGCTGATATCTGCATCATTGTCGATGTCAGAGAATGCGTCGTTGAAGACGTTTGGAGCTTCTGTCGTATACATGTCACCGTTTTTGGAATTCTCAGTAATTCTTCGACTAATATAGCACCTGACTCCAACGAGGATCCCAATAAGTATGATGAAAGTTAGAATCCCAACGCTGATGTACAAAAACAGCATTGAATTACTGTTCTGCGGTTCTGTGAAGCAAACAACAAACAATTTCTATTACTAATAACGAATATTGTTTGAAAATGAACAAACACGCAGTTTCAAGTTTCGGTGCAAATGAATTGGTGTACTGTTTGTTGGCTGAATAATTGGCACACTTCAAACTCAATGATGGCGTTTGTATATTGCAATTTATTGCCGAATAGAGTTTTACTATATTGACGATATCACATAATCTATTGCACATTAATTGAGAACCTACTATTAGTTTAACCACGTAATACAAATTTCGATAAATCGTTTTTTTAACATAAGCATTGAAGCAAAATTCGAACTAAGAAAATTTTTAGAAAAACGACTTAATACTCAAAAAGGACAGATGTGGTGCATAAGGCAGAAATCAGTATTTAGAGAACTGAAGTAATGGATGCAATTTTTAACTTTACCTGATTTACTCTCAGTCCTTTCTACAGTTTTCTTCGACGATGGTGGGTCTGTCGTATCATCATTACCCTCCCGGTCAGGAGACAGCATATCATCAAACTTAGGTGGTTGTAATGCATGATCAGCATTAGGCTCTTCTCCATACCTCTCTCCTTCTTCTTCTACAGTCAACATATTAAGCAAAACTTTACAATCAAGGAGTATAATAGTGTAATATTTTACTATATTTTATTCTATGATGTTACCTGATTCGTCAAAAAGATCGTCATTTTGATTCATAGTTGTTGAAATCTCATCCCTTTCTGCGGCACTCTCGTATTTTTCTGATAAAACACCCAATGGTACTGAAACAAAAATACGAAGTTAAATGCTGTAAAACTATATATATTATATACTAATAAATATTTAACTACAAATATTTAAGAAGAATAACTTTATTATGAGAAAAAATTACCACCCCTAGTTACTTTTGCACGGCTGTAATCAAAAATTTCACCCAAAAAATTAGTTAATTTAATTTATTTCATCATCATCATCATCATCTCAGCCGGGAATCGTCCACTGCTGGACAAAGGCCTCCCCCATCGAGCGCCAATAGGACCGGTCCTGGGCCGCCCTCATCCATCGGACTTATTTATTTAGTTATAATTTATTAATACAAGCATGGTTAATTGAAGCCTTTAATGCTTTTTATCTTAAATTGCATTAAAGGCTATCGCAACCTTCAGTTATTTTAAGACCAGCAGTAGACTATTAAATACTTGAGAGAGTACCAATTTACGAGTCCGGCCACTTAAAGGTGCATCTTTATAGCGACCTCAAATGCTAAAGTTCGTAGCAGAAAAGACGATGGCGACATTAATGTGACCATACTTTCATACTTTGCACCGAACAATGGAGCAAAGAGCAAAGTTGCCAGGTAAAATAGAGATTTGTATTGTTAAAACTTACAAGATGCAAGAATAGGGTAGTTTGAAACTTCAACTGGTGGCACTATTCTGTTAACGTTTGTGTCAACTGATTTTTGTTCCTTGTACTTTTAGTTTTGCAGTATTATTAAACATGCAATTTTACACATCATCAGATAACTAATTAACATGGCTACTTATCTAAAGGCTAAGAAAGGTACGGCTATGAAACTTTTAACCAAAATTAAAATTCACAGGAACACTGATGGTTTCCCTTATATTTATTTATCATGCACTATTGTTCTGTTTTCATTCATCCTGTAAAACGATTAACTTGCCCAGAATGTTCCATTTCCAAAATTCTTTTTGAGTATTTTATTTAATAATTTGAAACGATCACGTTTACTCTTGGCGTTCAGTTATGTCGAAAAATTCGTATAAAACGGTGAAATTGACGGGTATGCGTCAAAGGGTAAATTCGTACTTTGGATTTATCCAAAGTACGAATTTCGGTCGTATCGACCGATAAAATATTTTTTTGGTGGTTAAAGGTTGAAAAGCACTACCGTTTAAAATTGATTACAAGAAGAAAGACAAACAAAAAGTGCAAGTGTAATGTTACTTTACCTGGTATAAACAGGTATCTGTTAAATTAATAAATAAATAATATAATTAAATACTATTTCTGGGCAAGGGAATTGACCAGAATATTTGAGGAATTAGTTCCTTGCTAGGCGGTCTTGATTCCAACATGCTAGCCAAGATCAGGTTCGGGACTACGGACTGCGGTCTACGTCAAACTCCTGTACTCACCAAAAATACTTAAGTTATTGGCATACGTTTTACAAAAAAATATGATATAAAAATAACCTTTCCCTTTATTTTTAGCATAAGTTCAGTACCTGAACCAAAATGATCGTTGTTGAGATAACTGAAACGTTTTGAAAGGGTAAATGTTTTCATATAAGTAAGTATTCGCTTAGAATGTTTACGTTCAAGTAAAAAGTTCCTGGTCTATATTTGGTTACATTTTCTGAGACATTAAATAATATATTTTAGTAAGTGCTTTTTTTGCACTGTGTCCCACAGCTGAGCAGAGGCCGTCTAACCTCCCCTAGGCTTCCAGAATCTCCTTTAATTCGTTGTTAAATGGATATACAGAAGCAACAGACAGCTTATTTTTTCTTGAACAATAAAAAGGTATCACCTACAATATAATATAGAACCTTTCCTTTATTAAAATCATTTAAAAATAAAAAAAACTATAGAAATTACCTGAGAAGGTACCTCCAGTTAGAGACATATTTTGGTGATCACCTATTCAAAATATACAAGACTAGCTGACCCGCGCAACTTCGCTTGCGTCACCTAAGAGAATGGGTCAAAATTTTCCCCGTTTTTGTAACATTTTTCGTTGCTACTCCGCTCCTAATAACCGTAGCGTGATGTTATATAGCCTATAGCCTTACTCGATAAATGGGCTATCTAACACAGAAAGAATTTTTCAAATCGGACCAGTAGTTCCTGAGATTAGCGCGTTCAAACAAACAAACAAACAAACTCTTCAGCTTTATAATATAAGTATAGATATACAGTATAATTTTCGTACAAACGACCAAATTTGCTTTACAGAGATTCACTTTACTTTGATGGACTTGTAAGTTGGCTTGACGATTTGCATTTTGTGTTAGCTACGTTATTGCTTTACTGAACTAATATTCCAGCCCGTACCTAAAATCATAACATTGCTGAGTTAATTTAAATATTTCATTGAATAATTTCACATTTTTCTTATGAAATAAAGTATTCTTTTCCATTCGTCTCGAGTTCGTCTTTGATTTATAAGAACAAGTCTATATTTAACCTGTTAATATTGAGTCCCTTTCAGACAGTAGTCCGCCTACAAAACATTATTAGATAAAACCCTACTTGTATTTCAACTATACATATAACTAGCGGACCCGACAGACGTTGTCCTGTCTACACGTCTTTAATTTGAAAACTTTAAACTTTTTTTAATAATCTAAACCATTCTCAGATCCCCTTGAACACACACAAAAAATTTCATCAAAATCGGTCCAGTCGTTTAAGAGAAGTTCAGTGACATACACACATACAGAAGAATTATATATATAAAGATGAACACGCAACGCGAATGTTTAAAATTTATTAAAGTTCGTATAAACGTCCTATGACTACTTTGACACACTACTATGACTTAAAAACAAATTAAACTTAGATTTATACTTACCACAAGCAAACACAACTTTCAGGTAAGGTCTTGAATGTGGTTTACAGGAGGAGTTGAAGGTTCTGCTGTTGGCTGCTATTTGACAACGACGTTTGCCGAGACACAGCTGAATGACTGTTTTCACTGCATGTGGGGCTGTGCAGGCTGTAAGAAAACATTTTATTAGAACAAAATACTTTGATTGATTTTTGAGTCGAATGATTGTTGAAAGTATCAAAACTAGGTAAAGTGCCTAATAAAAAGCTTTTTTGATCCGTGTTCTTGGTGATATATATTTTTTTTATGCTACATGTGGTAAGTATTTAAAAAAAAAACTTATTTAATCAGGTGTTGAGACAGCAGACTACGTACTGCGGACGTACAAATTTAATGTTTTTAACTTTTTTGTAAAATCGTACAATAGTACAGAAAAAAATATGCGATTAGTTTTGTAATTGAATTAACATTTTTAATCATTCCATTTGTTTATGTGATGGTATACAATATAATGCATAAAATACTTCTCGTTTCGCTTAGTAAAATAATCCTCAAAGAACATCCAAAAATAACGTTACACTTAGCAACCCACCTCTCAAAGAAAGATATTCATTGCTTCGTAAGAAAATAAGCAACTAATTCACTCAGTGTTTTTATTCCTTTCCCATGTCAGTGTCGACATTATACGAAAAAATACACGTTTTCATATTACATTTTCTTTTATTTCAGGGCGACATAATAATTCCACTAATTTCTAGTCTGTCAAAACAAATCATATGATGCGTGGGTGTATTCGTTATTTAGGACAGTGAAACACTGGCCGCACCTTGTACTGTACCCATTAAGTATGACAAATTAAATTAACACATTTTTTAAATTTTATTTAGTGTCGTTCTACGAAATGTGTGTTCGGGGAAAACTGTATTTTATTACGTTTTCCTATTAAAACAACAGTATCACAATATTTGAATGATTGAGTATATTGTTTACACTAAAAGCTCAAAAATTACTAGAATCTTCGGTTCACCAGGTTTTTTATGTAAGCATATTTCTGCCCTCGGCCTAAGGATTCTATACTTGTTTTATCTTTGTAGTGGTCGTTCAAGTGAACTATTCACAGAATAAGTAAGTAAAGTAATCACTCTACAAAATTTGAAGTTACAAAATCATTATTGGTTTATTTTTCTAAATACTCAGAAAACAAGAACTTTCAGCCAAAAAATACAAAAACAACGTACTAATTTAATTAATCCATATGTTTCCAAGTTACCTTAGAAACATTTTCATTTAGTTCTAGTCTAAGAGCTCGCCGCTACTCCTTATTTTTTATTCTGATTATTTCAACCCGAAGCAGTTTAATCCTCTCGCAGGTTGTTGAAGGACATTACGTAGCATTTTCTTTGGTTACCGTCACAATGGAAGCAGAAAATTGAAAGGCCCGCGTCGATTGGGGACCCGCACTACCTCTGCTCTTTGTTGTCAAACCGCAAGGTTGAATTGATATAATGTAATTATGGGCATAGATAGTGTTCATAGAAGGAATTAAGTGGTAGTATCACATGTTATTAAATGTTTAGGGAATAGTTACGATTATGCTTGACCTTATTAATGAATTTCATTGTATCAGTTTTGTAGCTATAGGTTCGTTTACACTACACGCACGCAAAGAACCTTATTGTAGCCGAATTAATTAATTGCTTAAATATAATTTATTTGTGTTTCTGTAAACTCGATAGCAGTCATATTTTCGCGATATGCAGAAGTGGAGTGGATATACACTTATTCCTTTATGCAATAAATATTATCATACTCACTAGTAAAACATATTCTCATACTAAAAAAGGTTCTGCCAGAAAAAAAATCAACCCAGAAACCACTGAAACAAAAAGTACTACAGTAGTACAATAATATGTTTGTCTTACTTTCATCAGGTACTCCTTGCGTCTGCGGACACGTGGTAGGTTCGAACGCAGTTCTTCCATACTGAGCATCGTAGATAGCGATCCTGGAGTGAGGGTTGCAACTCAGCTTTATACTCTCGCCCTCGCAGTTGTTGTGGCTTCGGAACTCATCTGATGACAAACAAATTATATTAAAATGCCGACCGTTTTATTTAAGCTGTAAAAAATTTAAAAGCAAAAAGCATTGTTCAAAGCAAAATTCTTCTTCTTATCGTATGGTTAGTGGTCAACCTAGTGTCAAAAGCCCGATGAAGGCTTTATTGCAGCATTGTCATACAGTGTGGATATCTGCCAGCATTCTGTAAACGTCCCGATGGAACGCTATGTGGTGGAGTACTACGACGCGTAACTCGCTTTCCATCTTTTATTATTATTCCTTTGTTTTTTGCTTTTTGTACATAAATCAATGGTAGATAAAGCTTTTAAAAAAAAACTGGTAAAAATGTAAATAAAAAATATTTTAAACATGGTTTTCAGATCTGATATATTTTTGCCGAAATCCTATTTTTTTAGCTAGAATACATAAAAAACAACAGGTTGAATTCCAAGAACTTAAATTCATAACTAAATGTATTTTTCATTAAATGAAAACGATAGTTTTTATTTCATTAAATAAATCAAAATCATAGTTCTGTTTTCAGCCTTTAGTCACTTATTGGATCATTAAATAATGTAAATTTATTACTGTTTCTAGTCACAGTTCAAAATAATGAACTAAAAATAAACCTTTTTAAAATCCAAAATGAAAATGTGCACGTAATCTAATTCCACCACATTTGTTTCAATACCGTATTAACCTAATCGCAACCAATACATAAATTACTATCCGGAACACCGCGTCCATAATTATTTGCTTAGCCCCATTAAAACAAAATGAATCACCAAAACAAATGACCGATAAAACTGAACAAAGCCGGGTGCATTTCCTAATCACAATAATTGAATAACACTTTTCCACTAATTACTAACAATGTACACTAGATGTCCCCTACCCTCTTTTGTTTTAGCTCTTAATGTAAACGGAACACAACCCTTTCGGATCCATTAGTATGTTATACGAAACCAATACGATAAAAGGCTCGTTTAAGTGTTCGCTTATCAATTAGAGTCCGAGTGTTTTACGCTTACCGAGGAAGCTATAAGTTATATTAATGACTTGAGTAGACGAGCGATTCCACCGTCATTTCCTTGGCTAAGCGATTTAAATGCACCGTCATGACACCCCATTACGATATGAAAACTCCCATATGAAGCGCCGTAAAAAGTAAAGGGATTTCTTTCAAAATAACGGCCGTGATTCTAAATGGGACTTGTTATATGAATGTTAGACGCTTGTAAAAATATTGTAGCCTGTCTTTGAATTTTAATTAAAAATGAATTTGAGTGTTCGAAATTTAAACCGAAACAAATTGTTTTTGTAATGAAGAATTTTATTTCAAAATAATTGCAACATGACGAGTAAAATCTGGCAGGTGATAATTAAAAATAAATCAGATGAAACCTTCTTTTTAAAATTAAAAGTAAAAGATCGCTTATAATAAATCACGACACGCTTTTGTTTTGAAATATTACAGCCATTTTAATAGTGAAACAAAATTGATTATTTTAATGAAAACTATTTTGTAAGATTTCATATAATATGAGGCTATTAAAGTAATTAATCAATTTCAATTTTAGCGTGATTGACCTTTCATAATAATATAACCTATTCATTAACTCTTCTATTCAAAGCCTTCGCAATAATTAGTTCATTACAACTAGAACTAAGAAAAAGTCGTTAATAATATTGTCAGTATTAAAAGATCGAAGAGGGCCGTAACAACATACTGGAATCAACCGCCCTAATGCTCAGTTTTAAGTATATACAGTCTTTAAACGAATTAAATTTATTTATTTATCCCCTTAATATCTCACTGCTGGGCAAGGGCTTCCTACCGGAATGAGGGAGCAGTCAGACCTTGAGTCCACCACGCTGCGCAATTGTGAGTTAGGTTTTTAAAGCTCAATAAATCTCAGACCATATTCACATTCACTAACTATTTATATAGACATCGTTTATGTAACTACTTTCAAAACATTAGGCACGTATATTATGTGAGGAAGTGCCGAAAAGAAAATTGAAATAATGGAAGACAAATCAATTAGCGTTCAAACGCCCGTCTGCATCGGTTAATGTGCACCGCACCTACAAGCCGCTCCTGTGCACACCCTTAAGGTCATTCACCCCGCCAGGAATTTATTAACCAGGCATAAATCAGTACAGCACACTCGCAGGAGCTCGTAAAAAAGTTACATCACGCGATCATCGAATCCACAACCCTCCTTTGTTTCCAAAGGGAGATTATCGAGAATGTGCCTATAAAATGTGTGAACCAATTTCGTAATGGACACAGCAATTTAATGAAATGCATGGAGTTTGAAAACACATACGTCATAATAATTGAAAAAGTTGGCTTTCAATGTTTTAACTGGTTTTGAAATTGTAATTTGTTTATTGCAGTGTACTGTTAGTTAATTGTCGATTGGCCTTTTTATGGTATTGCGCTTTTCATTTAATTTTATTGAATTGAATTGTTTGATTTATCAACACACCGTGCTGCTTCCCAGCTCTCTTTAAACTTTAACTTGACACGCTACTGCGTGTTATGTTCTTAGTCACTAAAATGATAATTTTTGTGGTCACGTAATTAAACATTAGTTTATAAGTGAAATGTTTTAAATAAGCAATATTCAATTAAAAACCAAATTATTGAGCGCATCTTTGGCAGTCTTGGTTTTTACTTAATATGTAATAATACTTTTACTATAATAATTTAATATTTAATTTCTAGACGAAACATAAGAAAAATATTCATTATTAAATGAAAATTATAAAATATTTTACCGATATACCAAGTTTAACTAACGCTTTATTACTCCAGCAATCACATTTCAATCAACCAAAAAAGTGCTCTCAATAAATCTACCCAAAAAGTTAAAGACCTTTAAATAGAATAGCTATCAGTTAAGGCAGTCTCGCATTTATAAGGCGGTATAAAAAGGTACCTATCATCTGCTTATCGTCGGGGGTGAATCGTAAAAGTCAATTGAGGAAAAGCTTAGGAGAAGATAAGCGATGTCTGTACACGTAGTGCAACTATGTACAAGCACTATGTAGTTAGAAGGGTTATTTACTCACTTTGTAGTTGCTTAATTTACTAATTTCTAGGCGAGTAAGGAATTAAGTAACTTGGTTTTCTTTTTAAAAAGCCAACTCCCGCACTAAGAATTGCTCTCGTGCTACGGATACTTACACGAACATACAACAACAGACACAAAGTACAACTAGACCCAAAACAACTATTTGTGAAGCGCTCAAATTATTGTTCCGTGTTTGAATCGAACCCACGACCTCCCAACACAATAGTAGCGGCGTGGTGACGTTTACCGCTGCGCCACGGAGGCAATCAAATAACATGAATCAGAATTTTACTCAGTCATTGTCGATTTTTTTGACTGCTCTTTGTATAATTATTTTTCTCTACTTTTATTTGATAATTAAAAATTAAAAATAATGTTTTTCATGGCTTAATGCGGTTGGTTGTGCACTGATACTGGTTGTTAATGAGGTCCGCGTGATTGATGCGGTTACAGACTGTCCGGACAGAGCTTATGCAGTAGTTGCTAATTATCATAGACTCTTCGCTTATAAAGTTACTTTATCTACTAATTACTAAGTAAATAAGGAGTTTAAATTAGTTTATAAATAACTGTGAGCTAAGGGTTCCACAAAAAATCCACGAAAGATTAAAGGAAATATTCTAACCCACGCAGCCAAATTACATTCATTACACTATACTTTCCAAAAAATACTTCACAACTCCGAAAGCGTTTAAATGTGTTCGTAATTAATTTTTATCCCTGATTTAAAAATGAACGTGAATTTAATCTGTAAAGCAAACTCATTAATTTTAAAGTGCTCGTTACGATATATCGTGGTCTTTGCAGAATAATTACGGTATCACTAATGGAGGGGAATCGTAATTAACAGATAGGCGATACTCAATTAATTCCCTCTGTGACAATCTGATGAATTGGTTGAAGGAAGGGGCCCGCGACCGCATAGACCGGCTATGCAATTTAACCGAGGTCAGGCCCCGGATGGGTGACAAATTTACTATAAGTCATGGTCCCCTCAACACTTAAGATGGCGGTACAGCTATTATAACGCTAAAAGGAGACCGAGCCATTGGGATCGATTTGCCTTTTATATTTCGCAGCTATTATAACGCTAATAGGAGATCAAATCATAGGATCACTCCCTGTTTATGCTATGAAAAAGTTTTAGTAATGTCTAGAACAAACATGTCCAAGAAACACGAGGAAATACATTGATGACTTGGTGTAGTTACTGCTTGATTGCCTTGGACACTGGTTTTTGAGCTTTAAATCTACCCTAATCAAGAAACAAAGTGGTGTTTTTACTTTACGTAACATCCCAAGTCCGTCAACAATATAAAAATATATTGAGTTGTAAATAAAACCAAACCAGAAAAAGTGCACTCTTTTTAATCCAAACTTATGGCCCGACGAACACATTTTGCTTAATATTTTTGACTGGAAAAATCTCCACACGAAAATTGTATGGTGAAACAAAGTTCTATACTAATAGTTTTTACAATGCTATGAATAATATTTTCATGATTGTCTCTAATTATATAAAGTTTTCTTATTTGCCAATTAATTGGAAAATATTCTAACTCTATGTAGAATGATATCGAAATATCTCCAGGTTTTTCATATACTTGAGATCACAATAAATTATAGTCCAACAATTTAGTAGAGAGGCTTGTTGTGCAAGATTAAAAACATCAGAGACTTGCAGGTTTATGCAACTGATGGTAGCCTGTTTGATACAGCTTCTTAATTTTCGTTTTAACTTAAATAATTGTTTATCAATATCTAGATAAATCGTATCTGCTAAGGTTATCTCCTAAGTTGACAGACTATAGGTAACGCTATTAAGCTAGCAATTCTTTGAAGTACGTCTTAGTTAAAATCCCACTATGCTATGAAACTTCAACAGTTCACAGTCAGTATTCCGAATGCCATTTTGAAATGGTATCACAGTAACGAAACGGAACGAAACATTCGAATATATTTACTTCTAAATGAAAACTCACGAAATTCAATTTCGCCTTCAACATCTAACACTTGTGGAACGGTTTCCGTCAAATGCATTTAACATAAAAGGTTTAGAAAACTTTTATTAATATTTTAAACTTAAGTTTTCAAAGAATTTATGTAAAATAAAAGTGCAGGGGAACTCTCCGTTCAAATATCGCTAAGCGGGCACCCAATTATTTAATGACCGCGACAAGGGTTGCTTAACCCACAGATCGTTTATAGACCGTGGAGCGCAATTGGCTATTGGCACCTCACTATGAGAATAAAGCTTCGATTCTACGAAATTATCAGTTAGGTGCGAGTGCTCATCATTTTTAATGTATTACGGAGAAATAAGAATTTCGGTTCAGCCGTAAAAGCATATCCGATTAAAATTACTCTCACTTTTGGAATATTGGATGCATACATTTCCAGTGAAATATTTTCAAGAATTGGCGTAATCTCTGCTTATATTAAAACAACAAAATAAATGTATTTCAAACTACACGCGACTCAGACCGCCTGAACGAAAGTTACTTTTTTTCACAGACAGTCACAGTAATTCTATTGTTCAACGTGTTATTCTGACTAATACTCGTAAGTTATAAGACTGCCAATTTTCGACTGCCGAAGTTTGAATGAAGTGAAGTAAGTTTTTTAAGTGACTTGATTAAGTAACAAACATCTATCGAAAACATGCATAAACCCAAAAATTCGTATAAATAATATTAGTAAGTATAGGGTGTACTTACATGGTCGACATTTGTAAGCCACTTCGACGTACTTGCTCTGCGTCGGACAGGGGTCTATGAGCCCAGGCTTGGGCACTATACTGAACTTGCACTGAGGCTTCTTCTGGCATGCTTCCACTACTGTTTGCAGTAGTGAGTACTGTGAAAGAAAAGAGAACATTAGAAAGACGTAAAAACAGACATTATCACATTAAAATATTATTATTATATGGTGCGATACAATGGTTATCCGCTGGCGTCTATCACGGTGGAGTCGTGGAATTAAATCCTATTTTTCGATCTCAACTTTTCTGAGTTGAGACTTTTATAATATTAAACCGAAAAGAGAAATAATGACGTAGTTTGTGATTCCTATTTAAGGAGAACCGTATTGTAGTATTCTTGTGTAATTTTATAAAAAAAAACTGAACTTTATTAGATTTTTATACATCTGCAATTAACGCTCATAATTACATAGACCAACGCCCATTACAACATTTAACTTCAAAGACACCTTTACGAATATTTCCTAGAATATTTAATTCAGAAACTGGTGGCTAACTTTTAATGTTAGAAATCCACTTTAGCAAATTACCATAACCGAGTCACATAAATTAGCATTGAATATTGAATAGCACAATTTATAATGCCTTAAAAAGGTAACTACATACATCACCAACTTTGAAAGTGTCTAAAGGAAAAAAAGTCTTAAGTGCGAAAGAGGATCTAATGTTTCCTATTAAAGCCATTTTTCTTTTTTATGTCAAAGGATGAGAAACGGTCTTTTGGCCCACCTGATGTTAAAGGTTGTTATAGCCTGTAGACATCCGCAATTTTGCCATCTTTGCAAATACGTTTTTATGAATGGGTCGTCGAAAATCGTAAGTTTTGAATAGCTCCTTTTTATTGTGATTTGTGGTTTTATTCAATAAAGATATTTAAAGGGATTCTGCATTTAAACCATCATTTGTAAAAAAAAATTAAGATCTTAATTTCGTGTAATTCTTAATTTGTTCAGTATGATAAGTAAAACCTTGTAATAATGTAGATTATTAAAGTTTTCTTTTAGTGCTGGTTAAAATCGCGTCGAAATTATCATAGTTTTAGCCACACAAAATAATTCTTCTTAGCTACAATTCTGCTGTCTTTATTGTTATTGCTTGCTTATCTAAGTGTACCTCTCATTACAAACATTTTCTCTTTTGACTTTATTTGCAATACAGACACAAAACACACTAAATATTTTTTATACTCTTTCTCGATTCTCGATTTTGCACGAAAATCTGATCAGTGCCTCTAGTGGGCTTCGTAAGAACTATTTTGGTCGTACATTTTTAATAAAGACAGTCCAGACTGTAGAGAATCGCGCTACTGAGCTTTCCAACGAGGACATGAAAATGTCACTAAACCCTCACCTACATCACAACACCTGTCAAAACTAGCATAATTCAGTAAATAATAGTCACTTAAACTCGTGGGATACCAGCATAATATTAGCTCATGACACGTAGCAAATCTATTCTGTCGGAGTCTCGAGGGACCCACTGTTTATAGCTTCTCATTAGCCGATAATCGTTCGTATTTACAATGGACAAACAACCGATCATGGTACAATTCAGACGCCGCGCTCGAATTTCGCATATCGTACGAATGCAAGCTGACACTATGCATTAGGTAATTAGAATTCAACCGGCAGCCGATCGAAATGCGTTAGCGTTTGAAACGAGTAGTGCCTGAATATTGTAATGACCATTACTTTGTGTTGGCTCTAATGCTGACCCAAATATTCGCTGCATTTTAATCCTATCATACTTATATTATTAATTCGTAAGTTTATGAGGATGTTTGCTATTCTTCGACGCAAAATATATTGGGTTAATTATCGTATTTGTAATAAGGTAATTGTTTCTACATTTATATTAATGGAAAATATATTATTTTGTTAAAAATTAATACGGTACTTTGTTTGATAATTACGCATCGTATTAATCCATCATTTATAAGTATTTTCTTATCTAGAATTTTAGATTAAATACATACATCGTTGATCATCGCACATATAAAATTCTATCAAACAGTCTAGGTCTTATAAGACGGAGCTTCTAAACCTAACATAAACCTGTACCTATTATCTGCTCTATTATTGTAAGTAAATATTCAAAAGTTGTTAGGTAATTATAAAACTAATAGAGAGATGCATTAAAATTCAACAAATAAACTCGTGTAAATATAATAATTTAATAAGTTTTTTATCGCGTTTAAGAATATATGCTATAACTTTAGTTTTATATGTAGTTAAGTATAAGAAATCCTTATACACTAAAGTCTTGTAAGCAATTTTCACTTCAACAAAACGTTGAAAGCCCTCTATAGTTTCTTTGTTGTTCCACAGTTCTAAAAAGTTCATCGGCGCAGTAAGCTTAGGATGAAGTTCCGATGAAACCGATATGACCTGAATATTTTTTATTTCTTTTAGAAAAACTTCTATCGAAGTAGGCTACTAGTGGGTCAGCCTAGTTTGAAAACAAACATTGCTCATAAAATGGAATTGTTGGTAAAATCATATTTATTGTTAAAAGTTGTGCCATTATTTTTAAAACATAATACAATTTTTGTTTCTGTTTGGGTCACAAGTATGCGCCTATAAACATCATAAATTATTATTAGTCTTCGGTTATTTTATAAACAACTCCTGTTTATTTTTTCAGTTAATTCCACCAGACTCAAAACAAATATCTATAAAATCCCACAATTATTAGTTTTAAATAGGCATTTAGCCTATGACGTCACTTGCAATGCGCCTCTATAATAATAGAGACAGTATGATTACTAAAAATGGGATTCATTCTTAGTACTCTTTAGGCTTAATATTTGGGTATTTTAACAATACCTATATTATAATTAATTGAGTCTAAACAAATACTGTTCTCTATTGTTTACATTAAGTCATTAACAAAAGTCTCGAACCAACTCCTTTTGTTCACGTGTCGATTCCGGATTCGAACTCCTTACCACTTATTTCATACTACTTGTACTTACTCAGAATCAATTCTATAGTTTCATAACTTACCTGCATAGCATTAGGTCTCTTGCAGTTCTTATTCTCATCATTATCTTTAGTAGAGAGTGCGGGGCAGCCTTGTTCCTCCGCTGCTTTGCCATACTGCGCCACTTGTATGCTGATGGTGGTGCCTCGAGGACATGCGAGTGACACTGTCTCGTCGTTGCAGACTGTCCTTTGTATCACTTTGAGAGTATCGAGGAGGAGACCTGTGGAAGAAAATTGTACGTTAATATACTAGTAATACGATAATTAATAAGTGGTTTAAATGGGATGGTTATGGACATAGTTAGAAGTCTAGGTATGCAAAATTTTTAGAATTAAATCAAAACTTAGATTTATAGAGCAACACAAAAAGCCTCCCATTTGTCTATAAATAAACAAGATAAATTTCAAGTTTTAGCAATTTATTTTTAGACTGGCGGTCAAAATATATTTCTAGAATGATAAAAATATCACACGTATATTATACCGGTTTTTCGAGTTTTGATAATAAAAACATACCCCTTTCCAAAATAGGAATAAACCCGTCCTATTACATCACACGTCGGTCCTGCTAAACATAATAACAATACGAATCGTTGAAGTCCCGAGACAGCCATCTGAAACCTAATATATCTCGGACGAAAAACATCCGAACAAAAGGGAAACAAAAATACCTTGGTCGTTACACGTGGCCCAATATACACGTGATCTCTAATCAACGTGTTCCTGAACAAAATACAACAAATGTACCGAATAACAGATTTCGTCACTGTTTCATCCGGGTTATTTCACAACAGTAAGGGCATGGTCAAAATAGGAGATAGAACTCGGGCTACTACATACATGCTAAATACGTCATTATTAAAAAACACGTCATATGAATATGATATATATAATACGATTTGGACACTTATATGTAAGGGTGGCAGGAAATGGCTGATGATAGAGACCGGTGGAGAAGTTTGGGGGAGACCTTTGCCCGACAATGGGACAGTATAGGATAAAAAAAATGAATATGACTATAAAATTACAAGTTTCATAGATCAAAACAGTTTTAATTAAATTAGGGGCGATTTTTTTCAATGGCTGATAACTTTATTCAACGGCCCATTTCGACGCACTTTGACGAAAAATATAAGGATAATAACTGGTCATTAATTTTACTTGAACTATACTATCTGCAGGGTTAGAACAGTATTACAATCGGTTATTATTATCTGTTTATCGCCTGTATTCCGTTAACCGATGACACAAACTAACTTGTAAATTTTTCTAGTGATGTTTTTTTTATTAACCGTTCCAAGTTCTTTGTCTGTCTCTTAATTACTTATTAGTACTGTATTGGCTGATTTGCAAAGTTTTTGATGAGTGTTGCTGCCATTTGCTGGTTTATCTGCCAATTATGGAACATGAAATTTATTGTTTGCCAATGAAACTGTGCCCTTATGCCTATATGTTAAGTTCAGATTAACTTCACCAACTTTACTCCCCGACAGTTGAACTTTTTCACTAACATTTCTTTTACCTAGTCTCACAAGTTGTAGTAGTGTTGTATTCTAACAGACTACACTCAGCTTGTGGACGGTGATAAATTAATACTGAGGAAGTTCCAGAAGCAATCAGTCTTCGACGCTCAATTAAGAGCTTCAAAGTTTCAAGATGTATTGTGTAGGATATGTTCGTGTAATACTCTTCAGTCTTAATTACAGACAAATAGTTAATGCCTTAGAACAATAATAATTACTACCTAATATTTTTAAATTGACTTCTGACAGAAAACGAATTGCTTTTAATTTTTCTGCAGACTTTATTTTGTTACGATCATGCTTTATTGTCTATATAAATAACCATTTTTTATTACAATCTTAATTATGATTTGATTACCATAGAGTAAATTAATTTTGTAGTATGAATTATAGTCATTGAATTAGCCACAAGAAACAATTTTTCATTTCGATGTACTCCGTCGACATCAAATGCACCTCGCCTGGTCCATTTCCATTTCAACGTGAAAGCGAAATTAAATTCACTTTATGTCCCACCGCAGTCGCATTTTTGCACATTTTCGCGCACAATATCACCCATAATGTAGACGAGTACACACAATACAAGCCCAGAAAAATAGGTTCTTTGCAGACATAGTGCTAGAAAAAAATGTCCTTGGAAACGAACTCATCAGGGGAAAACAAAGGGACAAATACAAAAATTCCAGATTCCAAATCGAATATACTAGAACGGTATCACTGAGTACCCAATAAATATTTAGTGTGTCGACACATTTATTTACGCAGCCTCTAAATTGACAAGCCCTACACTTTTTGTTCGGCAGGTTTTAGAAAAAACAAAAGCAGACAATTTATAGTGGAGGTATTTTCAACTATTTTCGTTCGAGTATTTTTCGTTTGCTATTGTAAGAGCTCGTAATATTTTATTTTATGTCTGTGTAGTGTCCGGGGGATGAATATTTATGTGGTATTTTCCTAGTTTTTATGTCTATTAAAGTAATAAGTTTGAACGGATATAGTTTCAAGCGGTGCTTAAATCTGTTGCGCTGCCATTTGCAGTTCTGTGCAAATACTTTGGCATTTGGCATAAGGGAGTTTTCCGGCTGAGTTCAGCTTGAACGTGGCAGGTTTCCAAGTGTCGTTAGTTCATGGAATACCTCCTTAACCTTGGTAATGACAGCCGCGGGCAAAAGCTTCGAAGTTTACGAGATACCGGTCTACTGGTTAGTGCCGGTTAAATGATTTTCGTTGCTACTAAGTCTCGGCTTTCTAGTGTTTAGTATTTGATTTTCAATAGTGAAATTTAAAAAACTTGGCTCGCATATTTTCATTTCATGTGGTATTTTGCACTGTTCTTTGAACAATGAAGGTTTTAACATAGCGCGATGCACTGGCGTTGCTATTATTGTTCTGTGGAGAGATGCGACAGAGAGAATTTAATTTTGAATCATTCATTGTTATTTAAAATCTCTGCCCAGTATAGAGTAAAATTCAGTTTTTTTCCTAATCTATATGAGTCTATAAAAGTATTTAAATGGAACTCTATGATTAAATTAATCTATTTCCAGATACAAATCACTATCGAGTATTTGACATTAGATCGTTACAAACTCGATACTGTCGTACCTCAATAGACCTTGTCAACGTAACTGTTGTATCTCTCACATGCATTTCAACTAAAAGGTTTAAACAAAAAATCTCTTGTCCTTCAAGACCCTGCAAATTAAGCGGCGTGACGCAGTACTTTCCCTTACCTTTGTATGCAAATAAGGTAGCCCACACTGTACCTCTCATTTGAAAGTATCGCAGAGTCATTCTAAAATAAGGAAAAAACCCTTAACCACTCGGCAAGGGTGGTTTTGAATAGAAAAGTTTTTTTGCCGTTTGACAGTCCATAATGGCAGTTGCAGGATGAGTTTAACTCTTGTACTTAAAGCTACTTGACACTCCCTCAGTTTATAGAGACGTTATCTTCTCATGGAATTCAAATACTCTTCTAAATACCTGAACAACAAATAAAATAATTTTGACAACCTACTAAAGTGTCAAAACGTAATCTACTTTATTCAGCATCATACACACACACATCGCTTAATTTCAACACTTAATTATAGTAATGCAATTTTTCAATAAAAGTAGGAACCAACTTTGACATCAGCAGTAGAATTCACTACAATAACGACAATCAATCTTATAATATTTATATTTTTTTATTAAACTCGATTATTACACAAACAGTTGCATACAAAATCCAGCGACTAATCTTCAAACTAATCGATCAACTTCAACAAACGTATTAGAAAAATACATTTAACGCGATCGGTCTGCAGCCGAGCAGGTATTTAATCGAGTGTCGACTGTCGCTCCATGGACTGTACAAGGGTAGTTTATGCTCTACGTGACTACGTAGTACCTTAGTGTAGAAGTCAGGAACCCATTAGACATTGTACGGAGTTATTTTGCGGTAAATGGTGTAGAAGGATGTTATGTAGGGCCTTTTTATGTTCTTGTTAAATTAAATGCTGCTGAAATTTTCGGTCAGGAGATTTTGGGATATTACAACTCTTTTTTGCCTAACTAACAATTACGTTGCGTAGGTATACTTCTAAGAACTAAAATAAAAGGTTACTTTTATGTGACAAAATCAATTATCTCCATATACTTTACATTTATAAACAACTAGCTTTTACCCGCGACTTCGTCCGCCATCTTAATTTATCGCATGGGAATGCGTCATTTCCCCGGGGTAAAAAGTAGCCTATGTCTTTTCTCGGAAATCAAAATATCTCCATACAAATTTTCATGCAAATTGGTTCAGTAGTTAAGGCGTGATTGAGTAACAGACAGATAGACAGAGTTACTTTCGCATTTATGATATTAGTAATAAAGTATGTATTTTATTTAACAAAACTTTATAATAAGACACCAGACATATTAAACTATAAACTAAACTACAAACTACTAGTCAGATCGTATGGCTAAATGGCCATATAGCAAATTATACATCGTAAAACAATACCCAGACTCATCCAGAATAAGGAGTCTACACACTAAGCTCGCCAACCCACTGACATCGCTCGCCGGGTAAAATGATGGCGTATTTATTTGAAAAGCCGTATGTAAGTCGTTGATTAACTTTAATTTCAATATATTATTAATAGTTCGCAGTCGAAATAATATGGCAATTGTATTTGCTTTCTTTTCATTGTTTTTTTTTTAATTTTGTGTAATTTGTAAAATTTGTCGAAAAATCAAACATCAATCAAAAAACAAATCGAACCGTCATCCAACTACAAACAAACAAACAAAAATATCGGAACGATTCCATCGGAATAAAGGCTTTGTCGGCGAGTTAAGTGTGTGTACTCCTTTGTAAAACTTAAAATACTAAAGTTTAACACTAAGAAACTTATATTTAAAGCCTAACTAAGTCTAGAATGTTCTCGAAAGTTCCACTCAGAATCATAATTAACAATGAACTGAAAAGCCTTTTTACACGTGATTAATTTTTCATATTAGTTTTTTCAAGTTATGATGAGTCTTATTAAAGTTTTTAAATTTTCATTTATGTTATAGGGGTAATTAGAGTTAACTAGTTAAGTTTTTTATTTACTTTTACTTCATTAAGAAACTTTATTGTTCTAAACCTGCAGGTACTTAAAGTAATGAGGGAAAATAATTTGTCAGCAATATAATATTTTCTTCAACCCTTCTTAATTATTTGTGAGGTAAAATGTGTTTTAAATAATCAATTAATGAAGAAAATTCTATCAAAAAACATACTTTTTTATAAAAACATAATATATAATATAAATAATAAATATAATAAATTAATTCGCACATAAGGCTCAAAAAATTGATTTCGACAAAAAAGACAATTACGAAACTAATATGTATGTACTATCGAACAAACTGAATCATGACCCACATGTGCTCATTTTCTAAAACACGTCTATATACACGTAGGTCGAAATTCGCTTGCACCTACGTTTCCTTGGTAATTAATTTGTTATCTGTCATTATTGCGACAAATCTCTGTGCGCCAATATAATAATGCTTTGTTATCGTTTTCAACAGGCTCCGTGGCGTAGTGGGTTGATGTTACGACTGCCACGCGTCAGGAGTGGGTTCGATACGCACTCAGGACATGGCTAAATCGGCCATTATAGGAAATAATGTAACTATACAAATTAAAATAATATAGGGTAACCAGCATAGTTATTACCCGGTTAAGGAATGGATACACAATTTTGGTCAATAGTATCTTTATTTAGTAAAACATTGACTTAAACTTTATTATAAACGCAACTTTAATATTCTTTCTAAAGGAACGTCAGTCGTTTGTTTCAATTTTGGAAACATAGAAATAAATTACTAACATAAAAAACGACTTCTAAAATCACAGTAATTGCCCGCCCCATTTTAAAACTTAACGAAAGAAGTAACAGTTAAAACGGTATGTTATATAGGCACTACAATAAATTCAAATGTGTTATCCTTAACAAAAAATGCAACAAACTTACTTTTTCTTTTCAAACTACACACCTGTCGCACAAACGTCGGACATGAGTTCTATATATTAAAAATGTTACCAATATTCTAAAAGTGACATATGTATATCGCAATTAATTTGAACTGGTTACTTTAGAAATTAAAATAAACGTATTATTGCTTAACGTTGGCAAATACTGTTTGCTGGGCAATGACTATAGTGGTTACCCTAATCGTTTCACAGATTTCTAAATGACGTGCTATTTGACATTTGACACAAATAGTAGATTTTTTCGTAGTGAAAAGAGTTTAGACTTTTAACATTCTAGATTCAAATTAAGAGTGATTTATCGAAAACGTATCTAGTACTGTTGTAACAAAGGTCAAAGTTGTCTGTAGTCGAAGATTCATCATAACACCGTCGTTTTCATGTTTAAAATGTCCTAAGTGCAACTTTGACGATAGCTATATGAAATTCTTACTGCTTTGACGGTGTCAAGCGAATTATCGGCAAAATGGGTCATGATTCAGTTGGTTCGATAGTACCTACCTACCTATTATCATTCCTTTCACATGATTGTTACAACTTCCCACGTCCAACCCATTGTATAAAGTACTTACACTCCAATTTCAATAACTACTCCCAATACACGAACTTTCCTAATTGAAATCACTACTACGGCGAACCAACATTTGCGTTTAATAAAGCCTGCTTTTGTCCAAAGTACATATTCCTCGAATCTGATTCAAGAAACAAAAAAGAAAGGAATCTCCTAGAGAACTATTCAAAACTACTTTCGGCAGCCCGTTGGGAAATTAAGCCTTATGCCCATCTGACGATGTCGATCTTATTGAACATCTGTTCAGCTATTAAATCCCATAAAAGGGGTTCTAAAAGGAAAATATTCGGACATCAATCAAAGCTCCTTTAAAACTAACCTGCACTTAATATAAATACAACTTATGAACAACATTCAGCAATATAAGGATATAATAACGTTACAACAGCCTGAAGTATAAATCTACAACAATATTATTGTTGAATCTTCTAAAATAACAAGTACATAAATAATAAAGAAACAACAAACCATTTTTAATTTAACGCCATCTATCAAATTCTTGACGAACTACGTGAAGTGCGCCAAAGATTATGTACCTACTGGAATGGAACATAAAATCACAACTTAGCTTCGCTAATAAATAGGAGTTGATTTTGCTTTACAACACATAGAATATTACTAATGTTTATTTTTTTATTTTCTAACATAAAGACCCTTCGTAGGTCATAACTTTAGTAGGCAAGTCACGATGTTTTATACTAAAACAATTGCTCCCAGTATAGATGATAAAACATCAACATACAATTGAATGACTCATCATAGTGTACTAGGTATCCTGATTGTTGTGCTATTCGAGCCATTTATAGACTCAGGAAACAATTTACTTTGAGTTTACACTATGGCTGTATGTATAAAACAACGATGAGTATTATTATTATTATTGTCAACGTCGATTTAAATCTATTACGCAGCAGTCCCAGTTCTGTCTAACATATCGTAATGTGAAGATGCGAATAACTTTTTAAAAACATTTTTTAATCTTTTAGTGCTTTGGTTAGCGACTTTGCCAGTGGAGAACATACTTTTAACATACCCTACAAAGTACTTAACTACAATATAAAGTTTCCTATATAAGACAGTGTGTAGTTTTCCCGCTACATAAATTAAAAGTCTTTGAGGTATTCCTCAAAACTGCTTCTGTATTAAAATGATAAAGTACAGATTTTTAAATGTAATAATGTGCAAACTTAATACAGATCGTTTATGCATAGGTTAAACTAAGGTGTACCCACGTACAATCGTTTAACTTAACTTCAGTTAAAACTAAACAGCTATAGTATTTCAAAGCAAGTATCTCTATAAACGTCATATCCTCAAAGGGGTTGCAGCCCTTTCCTTCCCGTAATCTGTGCAGTACAACTTATGCCCTTATCTCCAAAGGGAACTCAACACCCAGTTACGGTTTGTTAGCTGAATTCGGTCGTTTACGGTTTTTTATGTTCTACCGAATTACGGTTATTGTACTCTAGTGTCTGTTTTCCGACAGGTATTTGAGGGTTAAAAGTATTTACAGGTGTTTTGTTAAAAGTTAAATTGATTTTTATTTTGAAGCGTTTAAATGGACTATTCAGTTTGAAAGTGAGAACCCATTAACAATGAATGCGAAGAATTGTAAGGATAGATGTATATGTATGTACATTTGTTACCTTTTCAGGCAAAGAAGGACTGGGCATATTTTGATGAAATTCGGTACACAAACACATTTTTACTTAAGCATCATCGCATATGGCATTACTCCTACATAGTTAACACTAGTTTGCCGAAGATTCAGACGGCCACTTGACATGTAAAAACACGACAAATAGTTTCTAACCTGGATTAACAGATATGATACTTTTTACTCGTAGAAATCTTATCATGTAGTTGAAGTCGTTAGCAGATGATTGTAGGTGTATATTTTTATTGATGTACGATAGCTTGCTCTACCATTGTAGGCGCAAGTAATGGTTGGCCTCACAAATTGAGTGATGGAAACGATCTAAAAAAAACTATCGGATTCCGCCCATTAACGTAACCAATACTCTGCCGTTGATGGTTTACAAACTGTATAGCTTTTGTTGTTATCAGGCCGAATAAAAAAGTTCATTTGTATCGACTAAATTATAATTATCAATGCCATTTTCAAAGTTATTTAGGTGGTGAAGGACTGTGTCGTTAAATATCAGTGTTATTTTAATGAAATTAGAAGAATTCAATGTCAAAGGTCTAACGACGAGGATTTTTAAGGCTCTTTACCCTTAGGTGACGGGATCCTGTTACTAAGACTCCAATGTCCGTCTGTGTGTTTGTCACCAGGCTGTAGCTCATGAACTATCATAGCTGACTGACTAGACAGCTAGACTATGATAATTTTTACAGATGATATAATGCCGTAGCTCCTATAACAACTTTTGACTTTATATTTCCTTTTATCTTTAAAATCTGCATACATTAGGCGTTGGGTGGATAGACACATTGCCTAACAGACACAAACCTAGAAAACCTTTTTATGTACTATCGTGGAACCTCCTAAAATTAATATAAGTACACTTTAAACTAAACTTTACTATTAAACTATACACAAAACTGAGTAACATTAAAACTCCATCCAAAGTTGCGAACCTCATCTATTCTAGTTATAATTACAGCGACTTCTAGAACTTGGTACAAGTGTGACGTCATTACACTGTGTCGCCGTGATAGATGAACACGTAGTCAATTAATGGAAACTGCTGCAGATAATAGTTTGAAATAAGTAATTAACTTTACACTTTATGCACTTTTCGTAAGTATAGGTAAAAAAACATTTAACCTTAAATACATGATTATACTGTTGGGTGTGGGGTTCGAACCCACGACCTCCAGTACCTACCTTAGAATGTAAAGAGTAAAGTGTCATAAATATAATCAAAAAACCTGTTGTCGCCAAATATCAGTCAAAGTTAATTCGTATTGACACACTATTGGTAATTCTTCGCATACTAAAAACATTGTTCTTTTTATTAGACTTCACTGATTGCTTCAAATTTTAAACTTCTGTATGAAGACGAAGATGCGAAAGAGGGGAGGTGTTATCCAGCAGTGGGACACAAAGACCTAGTAAGTAAGAAAAAAAACACAAAGAAAAGGTATGTCATACTATTTCATTGAAGGTGGCCGTCGCCAAACTCAGCCAATGACATTTAATGCACACTGAAATATGAAAAGGATCACCCATTAAAATGACCAGTCATATTTCAATTACATCAAAGTGGTATTTTGCAACTAATACTTTGTGCTTTATGTCGGAATTCTACCTACATAGTAGTGTCATCTCTAAAGTTAGTACTAGGTAATGTACAGCTGCACATACTTCATATGGCACTCGCGACTCGCCCCCATCCTCTTATGTTAGTTATTCCGTGGAGATAATACTATACAAAATACTTATTAGTATACTAAGGTACTTAGTACCCCTAAAGCTAATGAACAACCAATATTTTTACTCCAAAGTTTATCAGTGACTAGTTTAGAGTATAAATTCATTTACATTTCCTAACGAGACGTGCATCTAAGAGGCGTGCGTGTAAACTAGCAACGTGCAGTGTTGTTGTTGCACTGTCGCGCTGTTTAACAACGGACGGGTTAAAATAACATACTGAAGTTAAGGCTTTTATGTAATAGTATGTTAATAAAGTAGCGTTCCAGTTAGCAGTACGTCAAATAATTTGTTTGTAATATAATTACATAATTTGTATGTAAACAGAAAGCATGAAATATAATAAGCTATACCTAGTAATTATCCGATAATGAAGAAGTATTATAGAAACATTTATTACACACAACATATTCGAGAAATATGTAAAATGCTAATGCACCTGAAAAGTATAAAATTAAAAAAATACATCACACAGTTATCCATTCTGCCCGTCGTAAGTAATATCTCAATAAACCAGGCGATTTAACACTTTTTAAATAAAAAAAAAACAATATTGATTAACAAACAACACATTATTAAATACATTTAAGTGTTCAATACCTAATTCGAATATAACAGAAATCTTTGTACCTACGTCTAATATTACTTTGTAACATTCCTCTAAAAAAGTTAGAATGACAAAAGAATCAACCGATTCTATTCTCGAAATTATCTATTGGAGTCTAATTATTTTAATTACAACACTCGTTTTACAAGGCTTCTGGCGCCAAAAATAGATCAAAGTGAAGTTAACCGTTTAAAAAAAGAATGTACATTGTACAAAGTAGAAGCCCACTCAGCATTATTGGGAGACAAAGTAAAGTATTAGATGGATTTGTAAATGGAACTCTTTTATCGTTTCTACGGTGGAAAAATGACGTAAGCTGGAAATGATAACTTTATAACTGAGGTAAAAATATTTCCGTGACTTAATAATTATTATATTTACAAAGTTTTGCCGTTCAAAGCAGACAACAGGAAGGATTAGAAAATTGAGTGAATGATTGATCTATAATCTATACAGTCACTGACGTAGAAAGCAAAAAATAATAGGTCTTATGATGGCCTAATGTCTCGTATTGATAACCTAATAAAAACATCTGAAACGGTGACAAACTAAAAAAAAACTTTTTGTCCGAAATTCATAAAAAGTAACGATAACATCGCGAGAGAATTTAGAGCACACTAACATTTTCCTATCGTGGTAATAACTAAAAATCAACAAAAGGCCACTTACGCCTTTATTCCGCTAAAGCTACTTTATATGATTGTATCCATCTATGGTAAGGGTCTTCCCCACTTTTGTTTGGATTTCGTTCGGAAGTGATGTCGTACGTTTTATGTGCAATAAGTGTGTCATAATAACAATAAAAGTTTTATTTTGTTTGTGGTTCGTGTCTCAATCTTTGTATCAATGGGATGTATTGTTTATTATTCCGTGTAAGACATTGTAAAGAAAGTAATGGCTGCTGGTGTTCTTTAAACTTTTGAGTTTAACGTAGGATACTATAACGGTATAGATACTCCACGATGTACAAAAAAAACTATACTAATAGAATATATTATGATATTAGACTGATTTTTGGTATTACATTTTAATTCATTAATGTTACCGAGACCTTGAATACGTCCCTAACTCAGGACCTTGTGGTCGGCAGTCGGATACACTACCGACCGCGCAAGAGCAAGTCAGTTTTTAAATCGAGTCTGTAAACCAGAACATCCTCCTATCGCCTCACTACGCGTCCTAACTCAGAACATCCTCGTAGTCGTTTGCGTTATTGAGAGCTGACTTTCAATAAAGCAAGCGACTACTTAATTAGTGTTTGCTTAAGCACATATACAACTACATAACATAAACTTATACAAGACATTCATTAACCACAAAATATTAAATGCATACCACGCCGTACCCACGGGATAGGTCATAAACTCACGTCACGAACACACCTCTTTCACTTCTATAGCAAAATGTACTACACAATACAAAATATTGTAGTAATTAAAACCATATGTACCGGTACGTGCCAAGCATGGTTATAGCGCAAATTAAATAACATGACCTAAGCTTAGGCATTGAAATAATTGTTCGTACAGCTTTGAAATATAATTGCGTTGAACAAAACGATTAGTACAGTTTTTAGCTAATTGAGTTATATCACGAAATTCGAAGGTTTGGCTTGCTTCAAAAATCATGTGTAATTTTTTTCTTATCTTCTTCTTTAATGGAAACTCTTACACTAAGTATGCGAAGTCCGAGTATTTCGGAAACTTTTACAAATTACAAGAATAACGGACACAAAGAACGACTGGACCCGAAGCAACAATTTGTTTCAAGATAGAATTGAATCCCACGATCTCTTGACTCATAGCATGCCGAGTATTGCCGAACTAACCTTACCTAACCATTGTGTTAACTTACGTGAGTTATAAATTATTCCTGGTTTATAATTTCTATATCTAATAGATAATATTAAAAAAATATATTAAAGGGGTTAACTAATAGGTAAAGTATACTCGTATCAGTGCACAAAGACAAAAATGTTATGAGGCACCTTTAATTAAAAGTAATTTCTCTGTCCTGTCTGTAATTAAAACGCCGTGAATGTAACGTAATAAAATCCGTAAATTGTATTAAATTTCAAGTGTGTTCAAACTGTTGTGGGTAGAATTCAAGAGCTGATCACGTTGTGTATTGATTGGCAATTTTCCAATACACCACAAATTCAATGCAATTTTTTATTCCACTAATTTAATTTTCTAATACTAGCTACAATGGAAAATTCATTTTGTACCTCACAAATCTTTGTTAAGCTCACGAGAGACAAATCCGAACTCATTTTCCTCTCATTAATGCCATCCCTTTCATTCAACATGCAACGACAAGGGATAGCTATATCTGAATCGAAAATGCATTTCAAAATTCTCTACCATTTCCTTCAACAGTATCAAAGGCTCGATCAATCATCAGCTCTATACGGGCTTATTACACAGCACAGGCCTTAGTAAATGGGGAATAAATGAGACACCGCGTATAGTGTTAGCTGGCTAGTGTACGGTACAGAATTGCAGGCATTTAAGCCATCGATGTCGTTGTTAATCGAAGCTGGGTCGAGTCTCTAGTTTCGTAATTATTAATGAACAGCCTGACCTCAGCAACTTAGTCAGTGCGTCTAATGGCAAACGGATAGTTGAACAGTTGAAGTTAGATCGTTGATTGTAGGTTCTAGTTTCTGCATATTAATGAGCTTTAAGTGGTGACGTGGTTTTGAGTTGTATTACAGATTACGTTATTTAAACCTTAGCTACCAGTATTTAGCATAAACACGGTAACCTGTCCAAATTGTTGAGTCAAGGCAAACTAGTATTTTTATTATATTATTGGTTTTAAAATCTTGTTCTATTTTCTGATTGTTTGCGAATGCCTGAATTTTAATGAGATACATAGAATTAATTTTAATCTTATATAATATTATTTGCCAACTTTGGGTCGCCGAAAGCGACCGAAATGGCGATTAAAACCTTCGTAAATGTATATTATTATGTCTCGACCATAAACCTGCGTCGTATGTATCCCTTTATTTAAAAGATAAATAAAAAATATTTATCATAGCGTAGCGTTAATATAATTAATCCTCCATCGTCGGTTTTGGAACAATTTATTAGTTTAGGTCCTCAAAGCCTGGACAAATATGCCCGAGGATATTTTTAAATAGGATACTTTAAACATATCTTTTATTATAGGATCTTCTTTACACTTTTTGTAGATTAAGATATTTTTCATTGTTTAGTTTACATAATCGCTTTTCCATATAATATATAATCGTTTCGTTAATTTATAATCGACTTCCTAGATAGTACAGAGCGTTGTGCGTGATAGCGCTGCAGTAATTTTTTTTATACACTAGAATATATCTAAATCAATTAAGTACGTAATAGCAACTTTTTATATGTCCAAATAAACCTAGGTTTAGCGAATAGGTTAATAATATGCTGGGAGCACTATTTCCAATAATATCTCATTTCATATTCAGCTATACCAGCTATCGGACGCTGTCATTCAAAATTGTTTCAATATCGGAAAAATATAAATATTTTTTCTTGAATTTCAGTTTCCAACGAGTCGGGAGAGATCCCGGGGGTAAAACAACTGCATAAATATATCGAGATTTCTGTTATCTTTATCGTTAAAATGTAAATATACTACCTATTTGCATTTTTAGATTTTATATTCAAGATCGAAAATAAATACAGAATATAAAACTAAAATCAAGACAACTTCGTTTCCCATTACGAAGTTTATTAATTACTAGCTGACCCGCGCAACTTCGCTTGCGTCACATAAGATAGAATTGGTCAAAATTTTCCCCGTTTTTGTAACATTTTTTGTTGCTACTGTGCTCCTATTGGTCGTAGCGTGATGATATATAGCCTATAACCTTCCTCGATAAATGGGCTATCTAACACTGATTTTTTTAAATCGGACCAGTAGTTCCTGAGATTAGCGCGTTCAAACAAACAAACAAACAAACTCTTCAGCTTTATAATATTAGTATAGATTATTGATGGATTTCTAAATAGTGAGCTATACTAAAATTGTCTATATTTGAAAAAAAAAAAACTTTTGTTTTAACATGCTAGCCGTAGGAGCCGAATAATGTTTAAATAAAAAAAATGATTTATTTTATTTAATACTACGTCCGGAAATAGGCATTAAGCCAGGATTTCCATGAAGCTAAATCAAACAAAACGATTTTTCCTACACTTCACCTCAACTAATAATGTCGTAATACTCGTACTTATTTATGAAATCAAATAATTCCTGCAAAATTATATAATAACATATTATATTGTCATCAAGTTTTCCTTCCTCTATTATCCGTCACGAATCTCCGACTATTACAAGATCACTATAGTTTCCTTTGTACGTTATCACTGTACAAAAATACACTCTCGAACAAAGCCTTCTTATCAGACGGGTGCGGTACAAACACCTTTTATTCGTATTATCTTCTCGACTATTGTTTCACACGATTTCCCTTAGCGTCGCCGTCGGTGGCTTCGGCGACACACATGTGACGGGATTCGCTTTTGTTCTTCGATCTTAATGTGGGCGGTATTGTGAGGCGGTTTTTTAAAGAGTTGTTTGTCTTTAAATGGAAGTAAACAAGGATTTTATTTAGAAAAGCGTAAGGATTTTTTAGAAAAGTAAAGTAAGGGTTAAAAATATGTAGTAAGTGTTAAATGCAAAAATTTGTAAGGATGGATATAAGTACGTTTGTTACTTCCTCACGCAAAAATACTAAAAGTATTATAAAGAAATTTAGTACACAGATAGTTTATAACTACCTCTTTACCACGGGTAAACATTTCACGCGGACGAAGTCGTGGGCGCAAAGTACTTTATAAGTAAAAACAAATAAAAAGTCTCAGTGGACACGGTTTTATATTGTATGTACAATGTACATTGACTTAAAAACGTATGTTATGAGAGCAAATTAAGTTTCAGCTAGTACTGTAAATAATAATAAAACGTAATTATTATTTTCAACTTAATAAGCATACGGTACCAAAGTGATACGATGTACAGAAAATCCATATATTGCAATTTTATTCTTTATCATAAAAATACTGTTTTGCCTTGAATAATGGCCTTAATTTGATAACATGAGGTATATAGAATAGAATTTTGCATTTTTCGAAATATTCTTTATATCGTAAATTTCGTACAAAGCATTTAAAATACTCATATATATTTAATATATTTTGATAGCTTAAAAATACTATCAATATTCGGCATAAGATAATATTAAAATATCACTCCTATCTCCAACTCTAACAGAACGATATAATGTAACACACAAACCGTAACCAGTAGAATATATAGGGCAATGATACCGTATAAAATTAACACGAACACTATCCGTTTTAATGCATCACCCAGGAATAAACTGCTCGGAAATAATTACAGAAGCGTATTTACTGAAATTACTGTTATAAACTTGCATGTTGAGACTCAATTATGTTTATATTACTCTACAACGGCGATGTAAAACTCCCGGTTATGAATTATACTCTGTTTAAATTAAATACTAAGTTGTGTGCTTTGTGGGTTGGGTAATATCGTATTTTTACGTTGTTATTTCCAAATCCTGGGATATTTTTGGGTAAGGGAAACAAGTATTATCTTTATTTTCATGCGTGTCTATAATTAACGGGCTATATTGTTTTTTATATTGAAGGAAGTACCTGTGTAAAAATAATTATATTCATCTGCGTGGTTACTATCGCGCAATCTGTGTTTAGTTTGAAAATAGAAGACCGTGTTTAAGTTGATCAATGATATTTATTTGTTCAATACTACTACTATCTACTATCATAAACATAATGCGTGGTATTAAAATAGCGTATTAACATCAAAAAACGCTGCAATTTTAAAGAATTTTTTATCATCAGAAAAAAACTGTCTAAAGCTACACAGTTAGAAAACACATTAAAGATTATGTTTGTAGGTCTTTGCTGAATAATGACGTCACAGTTTACGATAACTTTCTAGATAGACGTTCTCGATTGTGATTCTATATACGATAGTGGCAGGAAATCAGCTCCCTGCAGTTTTCTGAAACAGGCGCGGCGGTAGCGAAGTAGTTGTTTAGGAAACTCAACTATTTGCATAAACCTCGCTTAAGCTTATCAAAGCTTGCATGTTTAAGCGCTTATTTGCTCCATTATAGTTTAATTGCACGTGTATTTAAATTGCGTCTGGTATTTCACTACTGCTGATTACATATTATACGAGTGAAATTCCGCTTTTTCTTTAAATATTTATTTAAATTGTAGCAAGAGTATTTTTGTTTGAAAATATAACATTAGAACTAATAATATATATGATTTGCAAGGATTTTTGCAAACACTAAAAACAAATAAATGCACATTTTTATACAGCCAGACTTGAAAAACCCACCATATAGATAGATGGGCCGCAATAATGTAGGCAAGAGAATTAAACTTTAGAAATTTTAGCAGTAGTCCATTATTAACCAGTAGAAACCACTTTGCCACGGACTGAAAATAAACATTACACAAATTCCGTATTTTATACAATTTGAAAAGAACACAAAAACAACGCACCCTGCCGTCAGATTTGAGACAAAATAGATTAGAATCGTGCCTACGTCGATGTCAGCGACTTAAAAATACAAGGGTCATAATTTATTTGTGAAACCGAGTCTTTACATGGCTGTGTTTTGTTCAGGCCGCCTCGGATTGAGCGGCTGCCTCTAAGTTTAATGTTTGCGAATATTTATGCCCTGTTTTCATGCCTCCGTACGAGGCACTGCTTTCGTGGCATATTGAGATATATGCGCAACGCCCGCCTTAGTGAAAATGTGCATTCATTTGAACCACGATGTAAAGAGCTTGTGGGTAATGGCGGTCCTTAGGTTTAAGGTTCGTGTATTATTATGAGAACATGTTAAACACTACACAAATATTAATTTGTGACATTATTTCTTACAGTACCTATTAAAACTATTGCCTTTGTGGTGTGCGCGGCAGGGTATACAACTGCTGACCATATAGTTCCGGATTCGATCCCCTGGTCGGTCAAAGTACTATTGGTTTGAGATATATGCGCAACGCCCGCCTTAATGAAAATGTGCCTTCATTTGAACCACGAATGTAAGGAGCTTGTGGGTAATGGCGGTCCTTAGGTTTAAGGTTGGTGTATTATTATGAGAACATGTTAAACACTACACAAATATTAATTTGTGACATTTCTTCTAATAGTATTAAAAATAATGTTTCTGTGGTCTCGGTGGTAGTGTACACGACTGTTGATCATGAGTTCCCGGGTTCGATTTCCAGGTTGAACAGTGTTTTTTTTTATAATTTTCTCATTTACACTAGCTTTCTTTCCATAGTTGTCCGGAGTTAAGTTACGTGCCCGGTGTATGGCAATAAACTCGACCCCTATTACATAGTACTTATCTACCATGTAATTTCCAAAACGCTAATATATCTACGGGATTAACAGGCGTGATGTTATGTACGTGTATTTGCATGTAGTATTACAACTACGGTTTTTTGTGGTTGGAACTGAAACAATTTTACCAAAAAGTATTGGATATTTTTGATGCAAAATTTGTTTATGAATATTGAAGGATCATTGTCATCCACTGCAATCGCGACTTGTGTGGTCTGATAAAACAATATTTTTTACGTAGTAAATTTTTTCATACAAATGTATTTTGTTTTATTATAATCAAAATCAGAGCTTAACCCAATTCTCTACAAAGTACTCACAAACAATATTAATTTTCCATAATAACCTTTACGTCGAACTGTACACTATTTCTAGGAAATCTGGAAACCTTTATTGAAAACCCGTTCAATTACTAACAAATCAATAGTTAGATTGTTTTGTTTCAGTATTTTCTAATTAGTATTTGCCTTCGTACTTATTTTGTAGATAGATAAATTTACTCTTTAGACAACAGAAAATTTAAAACATTTGATTTTGACGCACTTTGTCAATCAATATAGGCCTCCTTAAATAATGAACATACTGTCACGCCTGTCAAGCCTAAAGGTGGAGGCAGAGGTGTATGAAATACATCCACGTTTTGCTAACAATGTTAGTCATATGTGATTGGAAGCGGGTCTATTGCCATATACCGGGCACGATACCAAACTGCGGGCTGCTGCTTAGTATATTCTTACATTAATTATAATTATAATAATCCAATAGCTCTTTTCCTGACCCGGAAAAACCCACAGCAATAGTTTGTCTGACCCAAGAATCGAACCTGATACGTTACAATCTGTAGTGACACTACCCAGACTAAAAGCTTAAATCATCAGGTCTGTTAAAAATAAAAGCGTATAAAAAAATTATACGCAATAACAAAACGTTCCCTGTTATACCATGCAAGGATTTAGCCATACGTCCTGCCTAACCTAAATACAGGCAGCTAAAAGTGTCCTATCAGAAAAAATAAATAACGCTTCCCCTGACACTAATCCGCACTGGCATTTCCATAACGATCGAGCATATGACGCAATTCTATTCCACAAATGATTGCAACGTTTGCAACCGGTTATAGAATTTCCTTGCAGTGCACATTGAATTACAATAAAAATAATTTTAAGAAAAAACTGCCTTTATAAAGTCTATTAGTAACTAAACAGTTATTAAAATATATATTGAACTTTTTAGAGTCGGTGTTAGGTAATATGGCAATATATTCTTTAAGATAGTAACACCTAATGGAGCCTAAAGCGGCACCCGAGACCTAGAGCTTGATTCTCTATTACTATCGACTCCCGGCAACCGAAATTTTGTATGAAAATCTGATCAGCGCCTCTGACGGGCGTCGTAGTAATTATTTCGGTAGTACATTCTAATTGTCAAAATTTCAATACTCGATGCCTCTGACTGTAGAGATTCGCGCTACAGTGGTGCCTGCTTTGGCTGTCACTGACTCCAAAATCCAAATATAACGTTTGATAAGATGAGAGAGAGAAGATGTTTTTATTTAATATATGTTATGTTATGCAATGAGTATATACGTAACGCATCGTTATACGTAACTGAGACATGATTTTGAATCACAATTGAGCTATCGAACTGTAAAAAATGTTTCTAAAATTAAAAAAAAAAACTTAATAAGTATTATAATTTCCAATAAGTTTCAAGTTAACATGAAAGATACCTATACATTATATAATATAGCGCTTAACAGTATTCGATTCATCGAAATATATTAAAATAAAAGCCGCAATACATATAAAGAGAAATGCTATATTAATATCCATATTTGACACCATTTAATTTTATACCTCTTATAAATAACGTGCCATTCACAAGTTAAGCATTTAATAATATTTGTGGGATTGTTTTTATCAAAATATATTGAACGAAACAAACCTAATATTACAAAACAAACAGAATAAATGTCTAATGTCCATTGTGTAGAGTAAATAAACATCGAACGAACAAAAGGTGGGATATGAGTGTTTTCATTTCAATAGAACTCGGATCCATTTGAGAGGTGAAAAGTTTTTTACGTTAAATAAATGGATTTGTAAATATTCATCGTGTGATTCTAGTTGGGGTTTATTGATAAATTTATATTGTTATTGTGATCCAATTATGTTTATTTGTTGGTTAATTTAATTATGATTTATATCAATTTCACATGAACGACAAAACATTTCTTGCACTGAACGTACGCCATGCTATTGTAATAAAACTAAACTGCCGCGAAACTAAAACTTTAAAGATTCGAGTAAAAACATATATTTATACGGCATTCATAGAAGTATATTTCTAGGTTTTGTTTTTACTGTTATTCTGGGATGAAAAATATTGTTTTATACACAAGAATCATGAAATTCATAGGTTGTATTTCTTTTAATATTCAAGCAATTCTCAATATAATTATCGAATTGACGATAAATAACGTTCGCATTGTCAAAGCTACTCTATTTTACACATCATTTACACCATAATAATGCAATATAATGTAGCAATCAAGTAAAAAAACACTGAATTCAAAATTCTTATTACGCTTACAAATTCCCAAAAAAAGTTTCTTAGGACTTCATTTGTGAGCAACAAATTTTCTGTTTAAACCTTCAGGCCTGTGGAAGAATCGACTTGATTGCTCTGCCCTTTTTACTCCCACGCAGGCATAAACTCAAAAGAAATATTGTACATTGAGAATCCGTGGATGTACCGGAATACAGTAGTATTAGGTGTTCTGGATTTCCGTAATAGTTGGGACCGGGATAGCCTTAACTTTCGCATATAAAGAAAGGACACACACAGTAATGAAACTGTAAAAGGTGTTGACGGTGTTTGTAGGATACAGTACAGTGTCACACTAATACATTTTGCTAGAGTTTGTTAAACTTAAGTATTACTAATGATTAAAAGCCATGTTGACGTCCTCTTCAAATTAATTGTTCTATACTCGTAACCAATTTGTATGAATCCAGTTTCAATATTTACCTAATAAAAAGCGGATTCAAATATGTCATTGTTATATCACGGTGCGTGACTGTACATGTATGAATAATAATTTCAAAGGCAACGTTATAAACACCTAAAAAAAGTATAGTGACTATTTTTCATGTAAGAAAAATACGACTCAAAGTGAAAAGGAAGGAGTGAGTGAAAAATTACGTAATTACGAATTTGCGTCGACATAAAAGAAAGTAAGCCGGGCTTTTGTTTACCAAAAAAAGTAAGACACTAAATTAAAAACACAAATACACTAACAAAATTTAATTTACACTTGCTCAGAGTAAACCATGATAACCCACAATTCTCTTCGCAAGTTCCGTTCTACATTGTTTCACTAAAGAATACACATACACAAAATACGCACACACATATAATTGTTAGTTATTCCCTTTTGTTTACACGAGAACGCTTCTAAAACTTTGAAGGCCGAAAAATATAAATAAAATTAGGACTTCGAGTCAACTAACAGTTTTTAAGGCTTAATTGGGCCGGAATTCTGGACAAGGGAGTAGAATTTTCAAGTTTTAAATAAAGGACTCTGTTTAACTACAGTATTCATGGTCGGGTGTTTGGCCCTTATCAGAATGTTTGGACATTAGGTGCGGTGTGTACCCTACCTGTTCTCGATGTTAATAAGGCCCAGGTTACATAAGCTGAACTTAACCTGTGTGGCTTAGGCCTATACATCAACTAAAGTCAAATAGATAAGTGGATATTGCCCATTAAAAAGTTAATCTCGCTTTTAGAACCATGATTATTATTCGAGTTGGTTATAGTTAAGCTGAATTTATTGCTATTTGGAGCCATTAATATGTGTGGTAAAGTTGGTGCCGATTTTTGGAATATTCTCATTCATGCGCCATTGAATTTTTAAACTACAAGTATGGGAGCTTATCGCAAATATACTTTGGCTTTGTGACTCCTAAATATGGTTGGTAAGGACTTTTATCTATGCGCTATAAAATTGGATTAGATACTTAACACGATTGTGAAAACCTTTGTATACATTGGGTTAAAGAAATATCTTTCAATGGGGTATCATCATAACCGTAATGTGAGGTGAGGGAATGGGCTTAATATTTACTATTGTAGTTTTAAACAGGTAAGGCGTTGCCATGACAACGGCTTACGCTAAACTCAGCTCTAAGAGTTAAACTTCTGCATCCTAGGCTGGCAGCAAAATAGGATCACAGCTTTACCTGGGATTGAAATATAAAGCGCAACACTCTCTCTATGTCTGTTCCATAGAGGTGACAAAAAAGAAAAGATCCTTAAGTAATGTATTCGAATAACTCACGCAACAGTCGTTTCAAGATTTTAACCCTTAACATTCTCATGATCAGATATGTATCTGTAGAAACATTCTTGTTATCCAGTGACCTTTTTCTACATATAAAAAATATAACATTTCCCTCCCAACACGGACCACCCAGGAGCTAAATGTCGTAGTAATAATGTTCGCACAATTGTCTGAATCGCTCAATAAACCTCTGACTAACGGTTGCATAAAGTAATCGTAATAGCAGGATACGTCAATTTCAATGACATACTAACACTTTTGTTTTTTTATTTACGAAGTAGGGAAGTGATTTTGTTACTTTTTGCCTCCGGTGTCGATAAGTGGAGGATCCTGTGTTAAGATTTAGAGTAAAAATATGTATTGCTATTTCGAGCACATCGATTGGTTTGTTTGACATTGGCCATTTCTTTTCATTAGACATTTCCGTCACATTAAGTAACAAGAGTCCTGTCGTCTGTACATTTTTTCTGGTGTAAAACATTCGACTTCAGTCTCAAAGGTGAAACAGGCTTTGAGACGACAAGCTCAGAATAATAACTGTCTTTGAACATTACGATTATTATGATAATCAAAACCGGCCTTTCAAAGCTACTAAAAAAGTACCACTAAACTTCGTGAGTACTCCCAAGTAACAGAATCAACCCAGTTATATAATAACACTCCCTGACATTATCCTCACGTATTATCCCACGAGATACAAAGGTGCTTCTGAATGTTAACATACCGACCGAACGGAATACCTATTTACTTTTAGCCGGGTTTTTATTGTCCCAAAGGGGCCGGTAGACGCAGAGGGCGCATTTCAAACGTAGGTATCTCGAAATTTTCTTTTTAAAAATCGCAAATGGCCTTCATATGTGTGGCTAGTAGGTATATGTTTATTAATAGTTTGTTAGCTAGTGGAGTGTGCAAATGGGTCAGTCAATATTGTGTAATAAGCGATACGTCACGCATCATCGCTTGAGGGGTAATTAACGAGCTGATAGTTGCTCCAGGGTCATTTATTTTTTAATCGGGACGGTCTTTTATTTTTATACTAGTTTTCTGATAGATTACATCGTCAGAGTATGTTATGAAATACTGCTAGTGATCTGTTAGACTGTAATAAACTTAATCTCCAATTGAATTTAAATACAGAACGGTTAATTACTAAGGAAATTAAAATCTTTAGGTATTTCAGATTAAGTACTGATTCTGTGTTCGTAAGTGTAGCGGTCAAAATAAAAGCTTAGTTTCAAACCAGCTGGTACAAAAAGCCCGTCGGCATCCGTCTTAAAATATTTCACAGCCATACATTTCCATACACAAATCAACGATACCTATTCAACGACAGTCGCAAGTGATCGTCGCGAACATTTCTATGATAGAACTTTATCCCTTTGACGCGTACCACGTAAACAAGTACACAATTTATTTACTAAAGATTTTTGCTTCAAGTCTAAGCTGTTTGAATTTTGTTTGTCATAGAAAATTCGATGTGTCCCTTGTTTGTGTCGTATGTCATTCTCTTTTTGTGCCTGAGTTTGAATCGGGCGCTTGATTTTCGACGTCACTTTTTACTGTCGATATTGTGCAGTATTTTAAAAGCTTTGCGATGCTTGCCTTTCTATGATTCATCAATGGCTCGTGAACCGTGTATGTTTGTTGTTGCATGTGTTTTTCGGCGAATGTTTTTGAGTTTTCAAAGTACAAAATAGAAACTTTCAGACGCGTAATACAATAATATACTTCTTTCTCTTTGATAATAATTATACTAAGAACGACTACCATAAACCCCAAGTACGTCGTAGAAAGCTGGGTCAGTCCTCTTCTTTCTCCTCATTATATTTCGATATTGTTGTTAAAATTTAAGTAATAAACTGATTCGATTTAATTTCCATCACATCATCCACCAACTTCTCATCCCGAGATCACCTAAATGAAACGAACATTACTAATAAAGCCAGCACATTCGCAGTACCATATTGAACATGGAACTGCTCTAACGATTCGCCCATAACGTAATCTATGAGAGGGCTGAAGCCTCCTGATGGCAGTTGCTTCGTAATACGACTGACATTCAGCCTTATCTGGTTAGGCTAGATGCCGATCTCAATGTACGAGTAAGAATTGAACATAATCTACCTATGAATATGAACTTAGGAATTAACTTGTTTCGTTTTGTGGTCACTATACTATTGCGTATGAATGTTGTGAGTTCCGCCCTTATATAAAACTAATATTTATTCTAAAAAATGTTATCGTTTTTTACAATTTTTTTGTAAAAATCCATGCGATACAAGATCAAAGTGGTCGCTATTTTCTTTGCGCGGGGATGTGAATTCGCTTCGAACAAAAATGTCGGTGTACAAAAAGTTTTTCGAGTTGCACTTTGGATGTGTAGTTTGTATGTTGGTACAAGATCTTGCAACACAAGGTTATTTTCTCGCTTCGTCCGAAAGAAGTATTTTTTAAAGGAAAAAAATAGCAGGAAAGTTTGACCGGCTTAATGATCACTAAAGGAAAAGGTTAAAGAAAGGTAAGAATCAATACCCGAGTAATTAATAATTTCAATAAAATATACCATTACCTCTTTATCTTATTAATGGTTCATGAATAAATTTGGTAATGAAATAAGACTTCGGAATAATCGAATATTGATGACCGGCCATCGAAACGTATATTTAATTATTGCCTCGAAAAAGATGTAAAGAAAATTTTACGTCGAAGTTTGTAGTAAAATGAGTTTTACTTACAGTTTAATATTTGAAGGAAAACCGATACTCAGAATTTAGTGGCTGGATTAAAGGTAGGTCGTTAACCTTTGAACTAATTAATTTCTTAATAGACAATTTAATGAGTAGTGAAGGGCTATTGAGAGAATATTTTAGCTAAAGTTTTTTGTTATTAATGGAAGCTGTCTTTGTTAATTTGCTAAAATGTCGAGAATATTATGCAGGTTTTCATTTTCAGAGTGTTTTTAAATATACGTTAATTAAAAAAAACTAATGCACTAATAACGAAGTTTTTAAACTAAAGCCTTAGGTTAGCTTTTTCAATTTCGTTACGTATGACCCACTTTGCAGTCATTATAAAATAGCATAGTCTTGACTTTAGTCGGTAGGATGGCTATTGGGTTTTAGCAATATATTCAGAGTACATAGGTCCCGCCGTCCCCCTGATAAATCAATTAGTGGCCTCTCAAGATACGCAAGGCCCTGATGGATATTCATAGCCAAGGCTTTTACTCGAACACTGTTACTGAAATAAGGATTACACTTAAGGGTACATTCGCACTACGACTACAGCACTTACAGCTGTTCGTGTAATATTTATAGGGTAAATATTTTAGGTTCACTTTTAGGCTGCTCGCAGCTTATTGACGAAGTCTAACTGATAATAAAATCTCTCTCTCATCAAGCAAGATCTCGTAATCGGGAATTCTAGTTTAAAAAATGTATCCCTAAACTAAAACATTTGGTCAAATAATATCTTCAAAGGCAGACAGAGGCCAGGCGCGGGCGCAGAAGAGCATATGTAGCTTTAAAGCCATCGATATTTTTAATACATTAGATAAGGATTGTAATGGTACCAATTTCATAAAATATAAAAAATATATTCTCTACATGTATAATATAAATATTGCAAATTCGGTGGCGCTAGTGCATTAGTAAAGTGGTTAGTCCCCTCGGCAATTAGTAATATGACACGAATATAGCCAATTCCCGTGAGAAATAAAATTAATTTCAGTGTGGATGTTACGTTGAAGCGAGACTAACAAATTCTAAATATAGCAACTTTAAATTAATAGTTATATGTTAGAGCGATTAGTCATCATAGAGGAACGTAATAATCACGCGCAGTGCCTCGATTCTCTACTACTATCGACTACCGACAACCGAACTGTCATCGAGAAATTTTGTATGAAAATCTGATCAGCGCCTGTAACGGGTGTCGTAGGAAACATTTTTGCAGCACATTTTAAATGTCAAAATTTCGATAGCTAGCCGGTTGTCGGTAGACGATAGTGGTAGAGAGAGAATCGAGGTACAGTACGGTGGCGCAATTCTGTATAGTCTGTACTGTCGAGTATCGGGAGTTTGACATTTAAAATGTCCTGTCAAAATAGTTCTTACGAAGCCCGGTAGAGGCGGTTAACAGATATTCGTGCAAAATTTCTCGATAGCTAGGCTGTTGATATCTATATATTGTCAATAGTTTATAGAAATTGTATCAGTATCCTATTTATGGAGGTGTCCGCTTTTATTGTCGGCTACAAACAAATTAACTACAGTATAGGGCTCTTCAAAAGGGAGCGAATGGATTGCGTGCCTCTGTGCCATCGTCCCGGTATAAAAAACATCTCAACCCATCCTAACACTAATGAAAATAAAACCACAGAATATAAATATTACTAATGTGCTAATTACAGCAGCAGCAACATAATTTTTAATCACTCATCCTCGTTACAAACTTATTCCATTTGCTTTCACCGTAAAAGTTTCAAAGTAACAGATTCAAATTTCTAATGTCACAATTTCATTTGTCAAGACTGTCGTAAAATCAATGTGAACCTTGTACATACACGACACAAAATGAGTTTTCGCAAATATAAAAGATTGTATGACAAAAAGTGTAAAAATACAAAAAGAGTGTTTTTACTTAAATTAAACTCGACGCGAAGAAAATATCAAGTTTTGGTTAAGATTAAGTTTCAGCTGAGCAGCTGACTACATACATACAGTAGCTCCATACATGTTGTATAATACGAAATACAAAAATACTATTCGTATGTCTCGAGCGACAGCTAATGTGAGCGTAATATTCGTAATCAAATTGTCAAGAATATCTCATAGGTAAGTGTTTGTATTTTTTCTCAAATATCGTATTCCGCGCTTTTACCAAATTACGTTTCCTTTCTCTTTGTCTCGCTTAAAGTGGAATGTCAAGAAATGAGGTACTAATAAATTTTGTTTTATTTGGCGTTAATGGATAGCAAGGCGAAGTAAGTACCCCTCATAAAGACGAGAGTTATGCTAATTTAGCATAAGCTTAAATTATTTATGCGAAATATTTATTTGATTCTCGCTCTGTCCATTAAACTTTATGGAATGAGATTTATCGCAGATTTTCTTACATTCACTGACTCTGTTTATGTAGGGAATCGGCTTACCATCTATAAAGGGAAGGTGTTTAATTTAGATCAATTCTTTGAATACAAAATAATATGGTTTATTTCATCAAAACGACGTTGGAGTCGTTGAAAATGTCTTACTTTAAAATTCATAGCACGCATTACTACATTATTATTTGGATTATAAAGCTAAGGATTATAAATAAACGTATTTCTAACCCAAAGTTTCTATAGAGCCCAGCTATAAATAGACCTGTTACAATAAAACCGGCCCTAAATAACATTATATTCATGTTTGAAGTTTACATAGTAAAAAAAATATTTTTGCCTATATTCCGAGGAAGGTGAACGGAAATATTTAATCGAGTGTCGATCATCGCGGTGAATGGTTGACACCCGATTTATCCACGTCACGCTAAAGGCGACAGGTGGCGCCAACGTCGTTTTTCACTCACTACTTTAAGTAATATGCTATGTAGATTAATTTTGAATGTCTATTTCCTTACATGTAAAGATTTATACAGGTGGTTTTGAAAACGCAATTCATGATTATAAATAGCTACACAATAAGCTTTGAATGTCGTCATCGTGACAAAGTAAGGAGTAGAATACGAAAATTCGTATTATTATTATTTTAAGAATTGACAAACGTCATTGATATAAAGGTTGATTGTACAAAGGTGAAGGCAGGTCTCCCTAAAGACGGAGTCGAAGTGAATTGCATCAACAGTCCCAACAGAAGCTTTGGTGAAACTCAAGAGACATTTACAAGTAAAACAACAAAGTGTAAGACCGATCTAACTTGATACTTTTGTATATTCTACTAGCTATACCGACAATATATCAACTACATGCTATTTTGACAGTCCTATGTTCGGTCAAAGTATCAATAACAAACATTTCAGTGATCCTACTATCAGGTATAATTTAGCACAAAATTCATTATACGTTATATCTGCAAATGACAAATATGATTGCTAAAGCTAACAATGACCTGTTCTGTTGCAATCTGGATAGCAAATAAATCGGTCAGGTGTAAAAATAATCATTTTTTGTTGGCAACTAAACATGTTCCTTTCTCCTTTCGGGTTTGAACTAGCTGTGCCAAAAATAGCCAAACCATGGCGAGGCGACTAAACCTCAATAATCGTTTATCAAACGATTTATTAAACTGGCAGCTTTACAAAATGTGCCTCTAATAATCTTTCTCCTAGCTTTATTCCTATGTTCATATCTAGTCTAGCTAGTCGTATTAGGCATTAGATCTTGGTGTAATTCCTCGTGATTCAAGAATATAATATGGTAACTTATGTTCTATTAGTTGCATTTGCCATCAGGATATTTAAGAGCACTGACCCCGCTTGAGGACTGTAATTGAATTTCATCGCTACCGGGTTCAACAGCTTAAAGTACTCTTCAAAGTACATGGGTACTACTGAAGAGTGTGCGAATACGTGACATAGTCACATCACACTGATTCCACGATCTGCGCAGACTCCAACGACCAATTATTGTTATAATAATGCATACAATAACCCCACAATCTGCACAGTGCCTCAATTCTCTTTTACTATCGACTACCGACAACCGACGGGTGTCGTAGGAAACATTTTGACAGTACATTCTAAATGTCAAAATTCGATAGCTAGCCGGTTGTCGGTAGTCGATAATGGTAGAGAATCGAGGTACTGCTCTATTTTGTCATCTAAATCACGGTAAAGCCATATTGCATTAGGTTGAACATCATTAACATTTAAATCCTGCTAAACTCCACCCCCCGTAGCCATTGTTCCGTTACTCCAGTCAGTCACGGCATGAAAAGGGCTAAATTCGCGGCTGTCACGTTTTTAATTAATATACGAGTGGGTGAGGCCTGGATCACGCACATGCCTCTTTGTCCCGTTTATGTGAAATTCATCAATTAATGTTGCTTTAGTGTTACCGCCACTTACATTTACATTTTAACCAACATTAGCTGGTTTTGTTTAATGGAGTTTGATATTATCGTCAATATTAGCTAATGTGGCAACAGTTTGTGACGGTTTTATAATTTTTCATTGTTGTAACCCATGTGGTCATGTATCGTGACATTTATTTTGCCATAATAACCATGTCATTAATTAATAATGCCACGTTTTGTCTACTCTGTAGGTCTTTGATTGAACGAGCAAACTCATTTTCACGAAAATACACATTTGTTTTAACTTTTGCTTCCTCATATTTAAGTGAGTACTCACCATATATATACCCGTATATGTATATCAGACATAAATGAGTTATGTAACGTTTTAATAATATTTTTCTTATTATGCGCGTAAATATTCTTTATTGAGTTAACTTCTGCGGGTATTTATAAATAAGAAAGTTATGACTATTCTGGGCATAAATTGTTACTTCTTTTTATTGATACTCGACTTGTACTCGTAATTTTTTCCGATACTTTATCGCCGAACCGTGTGCGTGATTGCACAGGTTTACTCTTGGATATGGCTAAAGTTTTTCTGTGTACTGTATCTATCAGTATTATCTGTTCTAAGCAAACTTACGTATTTAGTAAGTATGTAGTAAGTATTTTCCAGTTATCTGGTTACCATATTATAAGCTTTGCTTAGTTTGAAATCAGATGATTTTGTGTGTTTTGTTCAGTAATGTTAATTTATTAGTAGGTAATAAACTGTGTTTTTCATAAGTACCTGTAAGGCTATTCCAGAACTAGATTTTATTCAATTACTTATCAAAGATACTCTGTACAGATGATTGAGCTACTTCTAAAGCGTCTTTTGCATTCAATCAACATAATATATTCTTTGATATAAACGTTTCTGTTTATATTGTGTTTTATTATGTTTATTTCTCAACATATTATATGAACAATATTGAACCTTACATTATTGTTTATTGTGAACGGTATTTACAACGATACGTATGTAATAAGCTTGAGAAGATTTCCTTGTCATTTTTAGTATGAGATTTCTCTGAACAAAAAATCTTTGAACTATCGGAACTAGTACACGAAGTTGTTAAAGTAAATACTAAAAGTTGATGTGAACGGGAACTGAAGTGTGAGCCGGAAAGTTTTAAGAGCTTACGGACACCAACCGAACGGTAAACAATAAATTATCTGCCGTCAAGTGCCAAATTTTACTGCACTTTAAAATGATGGTCAGGTTCCAAAAAGTACCAACTTTGATTTTTACCGGAAAACTAAATTTTGATTCAGATTAAGAACTATGTTTGAAGATTTTAAATGTTATAAATATTATTTTCTTTTGGACGACGAATAATGAAAACATTATGTTATGAGTTAATGCAGATTCTAAACTATCTGTATATAATACTAAGTTATAAATGCGAAAGTTTATGAGGACGAATAGATGTATAATTGTTACTTTTTTACGAAAAATTTATGAAATTTAGTATACAAATCTATACTAATATTATAAAGCTAAAGAGTTTGTTTGTTTGTTTGTTTGTTTGAACGCGCTAATCTCAGGAACTACTGGTCCAATTTGAAAAATTCTTTCAGTGTTGGATAGTCCATTTATCGAGGAAGGTTATAGGCTATATATCATCACGCTACTACCAATAGGAGCAGAGTACCAGTGAAAAATGTTACAAAAACGGGGAAAAATTTTAACTCTTATGTAACGCAAGCGAAGTTGCGCGGGTCGGCTAGTAGTTTATAATCTGCATTAACTCATAAAATATTTATTAGCTCGGGAAATCTTTTCCTGCGTACGATATCGCGGGCAGAAGCTTGTCCATTCATATTTAGCGGTAGAAAAACTCAGTAACTTGTGTTTTCTTCATTACTTAAGTGGCAGTCGGTCAAGATTCTCATCGATGATCGAGAGGTAGATGGAAAAAATACGAACGCAATATTGACGTAATCGCACGTACACGCATCCGGCTTAGCTAGAGTGATTTACGTGTATTATTGAAAACCTCGGAGGCCTTATTGCGAAACTTTGTTCGATAAATCCAAGACTATGTCAAATTTTGTATGAAAAATCTGAATCATCGACTTGTTTTCGCAAAGTTTTTGTTTTTTGTTACAGTATTTATGAATATAAAAATACAATTGGACGACTCTTAACGAATTGCGTATGTAACCATCATTGATAAAAAGTTAAAATATTTTCTCATACTCTTTTTGTCGGAAAATTGACGACAGACTTGGCATTCATATTGTACATCACGTTTTATATTACTAAGCAGGGAAAAAGACTAACCATATTCAGTTTTTTTTGGAGTAACATTTTATTGCTTCCTAGCCCAACTGGATCGTTTGTGAAACTACCAATGCAAAAAAGTAAAAAATATTTACACGTGAAAGTCACTCGACCAACAGTTGTACGTGGTACTTCACATACGAACCATTTTAGTTGTCATCGTATCGAGTGCTTAACGTTTGAAAGATAGTTCCTATCAAATATGTCAAGGGTTTGTCCAATTTTTAGCGCATACCGACAAAGCACAGCCACACATATTAGGAATTTCATTCCACTGTATTCTAATGCTAAAGTGATTTTGTATGAAAATTGAATTAAGTTGCGTCTCTCGCGCACTCCATTTTCATAATATCTTTAAGATATTTTGATTGTCAAATACTCGCTGGCCGATATTACCGGCTGAAAATTGCGTTACTGATCCTCCAAAGAGTAAGTAAACATTATATCAAGTAAAAATATTAAAAATACTGGAAATAATTATGTTCAGAGTAGTCAGTCTTCTATAAAGTGTCTATGGAAAGTTGTTAGCTAGAGTCCTTGACACACACGATACATGTAGATTATAATTAAAAATTTTGTGTATCTCCGCCAACCGTAAACATTGCATACAAGGCTCTCTACTAAATCGTTGAACTATAGCTTGATAGCATGTTATAATTGTCCTGCAGATCGTGTAGGAAATAAGCAAAGTAAGTAAACATTCTTTATCGTGACGTCATAATGGTATTTTCTTTTCTATTGTTAATAACTTAGAGTCTACATTATTCACTATTGTTAATAACAAAAACAATAGCAAAAGGAATGCTATTCCTTGTTATAACAATACTGAAGGATCTACCGTCGATGTGTTATAATGATGAGGTAATTTATCCTTGTTGCTATGATCGTTTGTAATTAAATAAATCATACTATCGGAAGTATACTCTTCAGCTGTCATTCTATTTCAAGCCTTCAGTAAATTGTGATTTCTGTTGCACAATTCTCTACTACCATCGACTACCGACAACTGACCTGTCACTGAGTAATTTTGTATGAAAATCTGATCAGCGCCTCTGACGGGCGTCGTAGGAACTATTTTTGCATTGCATTCTAAATGTCAAACTTTCGATACTCGACAATTTCAACTGTACAGAATCGCGCTACTGTACAGTCATGTACTGTATACAATATTTGACATTTTATATTGTGCTGCATAAATAGCCAGACATTGGCAGACTGCATTGTAATATCATCTGTATAGCTTATAAGCGTCAAAAAATATCTTTCGTTATTAATACGTTAGATGCCAAGATCTACCACACGTCACTGAGTCCGTAAAATATTTATGCTTGCAAAACTTTTGCGGCACCATAATCAGTATTAAAATATAAATATACTAAGCAAAAAATGCTTCCACAAAATTCTCCATGGTTTAATTAATTCGTCTTCTTTCCCTCTTCTTTTCCCAGAACCTTTTACCTACTGACTTGACAGGGCGCGGATCCCGTCTCAGTACGAGAGAGGTAAGATCTTAATTCGCCACGACGACAACCTTCAAAAGGGCACCCTTAGCCAGGTGTGTTCACCTAATATTACTCACCTCAGTGGTTAAAACAAACCTTGACGCGAACAATCCCATAGATGGGTGGCCGCTTATTAAGTTGATCGTATCCATACTACGGAAAGTTCGTTTATAGTCCGTCCAAGTGGTTGTCAATAAAGATAACAGTCTTAACTGCCGCGTCAGGTATCATATCAAAGGCAAACTTTGACACTAGCTTGACCACTTACCACACAACAAGTAAAAATACTCAAAAACATATCTCATAAACAAAAGCCTATGTAAATCCACGCAACAATTTCTTCACACAACAGCCAGTATTTTAAACCAGTTTCAACCATTTAGAACATTTATATCTCAACGTTACAGTGCATAAAACATTACCGCACGACTGTACCGAGCGGAACTGGGGGCACCGTATCACATTCTAACTTAATATTGATAAACATGTGTGTGCGAGTGTACCTCCACTCTTTACCGGGTTCGCAGGTGCGTCAGCGTATTATACTAATATCATAAAGAGGAAACTTGTGCCGGTTTTTGCGGTTCGCGAAAGCGTCTAATCATGCTTCGTACTATATTTAGGGACAGGTTATTTCGCGGTAATATTCTTTGGATGTTATTATATTTGTAACAAATATTGTATTAATAATATTGTTTTTGCTTTAACACGCTAACCTACAATATGTTTTTTTTAGATTTTTTCTCATTTTGGATAATATGTTTAGCTCTATGGCAACAATCAAGTATTGCCTAATCGGGTAGCAGCTGTAGAATTATATAATGACACGTATAGTGTATTTGTAAATAAACTTAATTATATTATTTGACTTTCACCGTTGTGTTGTGCTAATTGCGTAGAACATGATTATGTGTAGTAAAGCTTACAGGCTTGCATAACACCAAAGCAAGTTAGACGCGGGACACATATAATATGTGAAAGTCACAGCCATTTCTATTTGCCGTCAGAAACGAGGGTCAACACAGCATTCGTACAGGCTAAAGTAATTCCAAGAAACTTCCTTCTAGCCAGGAACAAAAGAGCCTAACGACGTTCACCTACAAATACAGAAATGTAATTCTTACCAGGCTATTTATCAAGCCACTCGAGACCGTCACCATGACAACGGAGAATATCGAATAAATTAACGCTGATAAAATTCCCACTCAAATATAATTAGAGTGTCGAATACTGGTCGAAAAGACAATCAAGTTTTTAAGAACAAAACGTCATTGTTTGTTAAACAAAGGGTGGTCCTTTACTTTAATTGGCAATTCATGAGCGTTCGGTGGACGTACATGTTGATTTTACACAAAGCTTTGAAGGCTTTCACAAGAGGCCAGCTCCCCGCAACTTTATACAACCTATCAATTTCAAAGCAATGCTTTAATCAATCTCGTGTAAACTATTATAATAACGTCCATGAATTTATACTGCGGGGGCTCAAAACTGTTCACAAAAGACGTTGTTAATTGAAAGAAAATTGTAGGTAAGAAACCTTTCTAAGTACCTAGTTCATATTGAAATGGAAAATATACTCATGTATATGAGTTTTGATATTATGTTATATTGGTATAGTTTAAGGTAGACAGAATGCCATTCATGTCTATACAAATGGAAATACACAAATACGACGAAATATCGCACAGAACAGATGGCGGAAAAAATCTATATTGGGCAAAGACTCGTAATAAAATGATTGCCCCTTTTCCGCGAATTTCTCTATCAAATCTTACATTTTACTATAACAATTCCCAGAAAAGCTAATAAAGAAGGAGATTCATATTCAATTATGACGAATTTCCGACTCAATGATCCGAGACAGTGCAATATTATCGCCGAATTAACATTCCGACAAAATAAAACGTCTTATCTCATAATTTATTAACTTTAGAACGGAACTCGGCACTTTTTATTAGAATGCGTGCTTCATTAACATAATAGAAGAAAAGTTTAATTGAGTTCCAAACTTCAACTCCACTCGACTTAATGGAACTGAGTATTATGCAAGATCGTAACTCGCATGCCGCCCAATTGAACGCTACGCCGTAGTAAAGATTCGAAGAGCTACGAAGTACGAACGCCTCGTAGCAAATGATGTTGTGATTATCCAAAGGCTTTGCTACGAATTACGGGAAACGTTTTAATTCAAGTAAGGCTGTTGGTGTAATTTCCGTTGCCAAACACGATGTTCCTAACTGAGCTGAAAGCATATGTTAAGGTTGCAAGGAATAAAACGAGCTTGTTAATTAAAATTTTACATGAATACTAATAAAAAGAGAGATTTTTCACAAACCGTAATGGTCCTGTCCGTTCTAATATAAACCGCGTTAATACGACAGTTCATTTATTTTTTTATAAAATCAAGTTGAGGAAAGAAGATATAATATTCTTAACACTTGTTCCATGAAGCTAAAATTAAAAAAAAAAACATTGTAAATCCGGCCTCCGAAAGTAAGCAATAATAGGTAATCACTTCATTACAGTAAATGCTCTTAGATAAGTGCTTAGATTATGTGAAATTATTGTCCTCTTTCATGCGTACTAGATAACGGTGTTTAGCCAAATAACAACTTATCTAGCTTAAGGGGATAAACAAAACTTCGAGATACGACCAATAAACGCATGCAATTGTGGCCTCTAAAGTCTATAAACTAAACTCTATAATAGCGTAACACAACATACATGTATAACTAAATATTTTTGTTAATAAACATATGCTAAACTAATAAAAATATGTGTGTAAGACGAATATGGTAATTAAGATACATGATAACACTAATAGTCGTAATAAACATATCTGAAAGCATTAAAACGCTGTCAACGAATGTTATTAAGTTAAACGCCATTAGCCACAAGCTGTGGAATACCCCGGTAATTATGTTAGTAATAAATCTTACACGAACCTAAATTATCTGAGTTGCTGCAGGAAGGGCCCGGGAGAGCCAGGATGCCGACGACGACGAACCAAATACCACACATGTTACTAATTAATCAAAAAGTACAACCAAACAGACTACAGTCACTGTACATTACTAAAAAAATCACATCACTAAACACATTGTCAAATAAAATTCTCCCGCCAAAATTTAAATTCAGGACGAAGCTTCAAAGTTCGGTTGAGCGTTCGAAAAATATGTTTTTTAATTGTTATTAATGACACGTGAGGTGGGCACGTGGTGACCGCGTGACGGGACGTGTCCACGGTAAACAAACGTGTGGCCACACTGCCTCCGGACGTTCGACTGACGCGACCCAACGATACAAACGCCCCACGACTATTGGTCACGGCACACGGCGAGCCCATCAATTTCGCTTGACGTTTCAATGAAAACCCTTCCTACTTTTCCCTCGGGTAAAATTAGGGAGAGTCTTGTTATAATTAAAAATGTTTATCGATTAGATCGACCTTATCGGAGTTTATGGATAGAATTTTTAATGCCGCCAAAAATAAACTTTACAGAAAATTATGGTTGTTTTAAATTGTTTTATGAATTTTTACTCTATTGTTTCGGAAACTGTAATTAAAACGCTAATTAACTTTTTGTTGTGTTCTGTAATATCAGAAGAATATAATTGGAGATCGTAATTTTATCTTTATATAAACTGACCGGTGTGTTTAACCCGAGTAATTATAATTAATGTTATCAGAATAAATAGATAATTCTTATCTAAATTATTATTCCCTGCACGCGACAGCAGTCGTAAATAATAATATTGTATCGGGGGAAATGTTTCAACGTTTCGAATTTTCGTTTCAAAACGGAAACACGTTTAACAAGATCATTCTTTTTGTTTTACGTTTGTGTTTGGAATTAACTATTAGTCCATTTAAAATCCATGAACGGGCGTAATTACAGCTGAGCCTACCTCATTAAGCTAATAAACAAAAGCCAATTACCCAAACACAAACGTATAATATAGCTAAGTTTTTTTTAGTATTGCGCTTGTTAACATTGGAGGGTAAACAGTGGTGTATGAATATACCTCGATGTCGATAAATAATACGTGCCGCAAGTCGAGAGTTAAATTCGAATTTAAAATATAGTGCTTTACAACATAAACGCTTTTCGAAGTATTTTAAATTGAAAGTCGATTTCGAACAATCAACGGTCGCATATTGTACCGCGCGATTGAAGAAGTATGTGTGTAAAAGAAAAGAACACGCAAATTCACTCGCATTAAAGTTAAAACCATAAACATGTAATAGACTACATTATCAACAACGAAGCATATTCTAAAAACAAAAAAGTAACCTTTTTGCGAATAAAAAAGTATTCATATTCTCGTATTATTTTACCAAATCCATTACGTTCTTACTTCAGGGAGTTCTAAAACACAAGTCGGGTTGGATTGATCGAGAAGACATATAAAGTAAAAAAGACAACGATAAAACGGGACAGCCAGAGTCATGTGAAATATAAATTGAATAACTATTGCGTGAGCGCGCAAAAATTTACTTTTTATAGTATAAAATAACTACAGTGTGATTTTTATAGCTCGTTCAAAGTGGTCCGTAAAATAACGAATAAAAGAGGTTCGTAGTATACATAATAATAACTAGCCCAGGTTCTGACCTGAAGATGAAATTCTTGTAAAGTATCTATTACTTGGAATACATTATTTTATTATGTTGCGGAAACATCGGAATAAAATAATGTGTTCCGAGTATTGGAGTGGAGTCTCGAGTGTACGTTAGTACCGATCTTGATATGCCAGGATTGATTCCCGGGGTGGACGAAGTTTTAACAACTTTTTCTGTATCGTAATTCTCAGTAGTAGCCTGCAGTTGGTTTTCCCGGCGAAAGGAAATAGAAATCTTGATGTATGAGAAATACAAAATATACGGTTTAATATGCGTTCATATTTGTAATCACATAGGTAGTAGACATATTTACCGAAAACTTTGGACAAAAACTGGATATCCTGTTTATTTAGGTTCTTAGAAAAAATTGCGGATACACCATTTCCATAATAATAAGTGATAACAAATATATTTTGCAACTAGCTTCTACCCAGCAGAGAAACAGTTCCAAGCAGTTCAATTTGCACTTTATCCCGTTTTAATCTATACGTCTGTCAAAATTCATACAAATACATTTAATAGAGTTTTGTGTTCGATTAAAAAAACATTCATACGAACTTTTGCATTGATGAAATTTCTTACCCTACTAATTTTATCAATGCAAAAGTCACGATAGTACTTTAGAACTTTGGTATAATAGAGTGATATAGGAAATAATACCACAATAGTACAAGTAATCGCCTCACCATTGCTAATAAGCCGTACAGTGGGAGCAATCCTCACACGGAATAAATTAACGTGACCCGCACTAAGGCAAGCTGTTTTAGGACATAGTATATGTATGACTTAAAGCCATAGCTATAACTATTAGTACGAGTATCAATAATTGTTTTCCTTGAAGAAA